>NW_011342671.1:494457-523837 GCF_000735185.1 Notothenia coriiceps | reverse complement strand
ATAAAAATATTCACCCCTCACCTAGGACTGGTGGAGATCAGATATACACCCCCAGGCCCCCGATACGAGGAGGGGCCCTTAAAAAAAAAAAAATTATACTTCAATCTACGTAGTTAGACCACGTGAAACTCTCGTTTTAATTCTCTATATACCTCATGGAGAGTGTAGGTAATTACTTTGTTGACAATTATGTCTAATGAAAAAGAAATACCTATATATCATTTCATTCGAAACTGAAGATGACCCGAACCATTTACAGAGAGCAGGGACTCCGATAATAGGTCAAAAAACACGGTAACAACGACCTAAATAAACAGTTATCGCAATCGACGGTGTTTCACTATCGGGAGATCAAATTTAGATGAGTTTTTTCTTTATATACCCTTACCCATGATAAAATATTTTTTAACTTTTAGGTAAACCCTTTGTTCACCCAGATCCGGAGTTTAGGAAATATCCCCCCAGGCCCCCGTACGAGGGGCCATTTAAAAAAATTTTACAACCTGAATTTTTACGGTGAGTTGAGAGAGGAGGCACGTTGAAAACTGGCGGTCCTTTGTTTTAGACATCCTGATAGGTGGGGGGTATACTTGTTTTTTAATATGTAAATTATTAGGATTTAGTATTCATTGTACCGGTATTGGTTATTGTATGTTATAGGTTAATACTTTTTAGGGGGGGGAAATGTTGTAACTTTTGTAACAATATAAATAAACACTACACCCCCTCTAATCTCAGATGCACCCTGAGTCATTTTGTTTAAGTACAGTGAGCCTTTCTAAAATATACAGTAAAGAGACAAACCCACCAGCATTATAGGATATACTATGACTTTGTGCCAAATACTTGTTGCTGATTTAGAGTACTGGCACCTTTTTTATTCCAATTCAAGCACTGAGTATAATAGATAGATCATACAGGATTGGATTAGTGGTGACCTATGGTGGTGACACATACAATATGGGAGTGGCACCCTGGCCAAGACATGTAAAGACTCCCAATAGTTCCTAAAAACAATATATGGTATTTTTGTCTCTTTTTTGCCATTTTGTTTCTTTGTAAAAGTTCAGCCTCTCTTTGTGGCCTTATTGTGACCCTTTTTGGTATATTTGTGGTTTTCTTTCGCATATTTTTGCAGTTGTTTAGCAATTCTTTTCGACTGTATTCTTTCTTGCCTTTCCCCACTTGTGTCTGTATTTGATAATGGTGCTTCCTATGATGACTTCCCACACATTTCAGCCAGAGCCCCTTCCGTAGTCTTTGTAGTTTGCAGGCATGGCTGTCTTTAAAAATGAAATAATCATTAGTGTAGCTCCAGACTTGCTTATTATGAGGGTTATGTCATGCATTCTTTCAGGGGAGTGAAAAACATAAATCTTCTCACTTCCTTCTGTAGCATATGAACTGGGCTCTGTACTTTTGCATAGCTAAGTAAGTGCATAAAAACTGTAATTGTGTTCAACTCAAAACAGGGATTCCCCAACCTTATCATTAAAGAAATTAGTTATAATCAGTCAAAAGATGGAAAAGAAATCCGCGGTTAAGGTGGGGCACAATATACTTTATTATGTAATTGAAAACATTAGCATAGTCACATCTCTTTCTGCGATACCTCTTACTGTATGTGATTCAAACCGTGGCTCAGTAAAAACAAAAATACTTTGACTGTGAGACTTGCAGCCAGGAAGGCTTTACTGTCCACCACTAAAAAGACGTTTCACTATGAGTTCTCCAATCAGAACAAGCTGTCCTAGTTGGATTTGCTAATTAAACAAACCGCAAGGGGGGCACAGGATGTCAAATAAGGTCTGCTTGTGTGAAAAAGACGGAGCGAATGGGAGACAGACTTGGAAGGGTTTAAAAAGGCTCGCTGCCGGCACACAATACATCAGAGAGAGTTTCGCCACATTATGAAACCGCCTCTAATTGCACTGAGCACCTTAGTTCCCACCACGCCTCTGTTCCCCACAGAGGTTTGTCATCAGCCATTCACTGACGATCAGTGGCTGAAGCATGTAGACAAAGGGCTGTCTACCTAAGGTGAGGCATGCTGCACACATTCCCATCATAACAAAGGAATCACACGTTATGTCATCCCAGAAATCTTCAAAGGCATGTGCCATATCATGACAGATGACAACAGACTGCATCAGATCTCCATTCATTCGCCTATCATAAAGCTGAGGACAACAAAGGCAGAGTACTCACTGTACACAGGGAAGACAGGCGCAAGGTATTCCTTTGGCTGGGGTTTGTTCTCTTCTTCTATTTTCCTCCTTCCCTTTCCCCGTCTCTCCTCCTGCCTTCTCCCCCCTTTCTCTCTCACCACAGCAAGATGCTGCCTGGACCGGTGCTCGTTGTCATGGCAACCAAAACCAGGGGGGGGTTCTCACGTAACCGAGTCTCCCTGAGCGCTGATTGGTGTGACGCATTACAAGGGAAAAAGGAGGGAGGGAGGGGAAGGGGTGATGTCACACACCCACACTAATGTGAGGGATCCTCAGACACAATGGGCGTCTTTTTCAGCCGGGTGGAGCTGAAGTGCAGATATTAGATGGTCAAGGATGATCCCACTTGACTGACTGATAGGACTGGCTGATCTGAGATATGTCTGGCTATGCTCAGCTGTTCCAACACTTTGGGCTCTCTTCTGCGATGCTGCAACAAAAATGTCCCCCAAATTGCCAGGGGCCAGAAAACAGAAATAACACACAAGTGTTGCAAGACATACGAGAGCCATCATATGTGGCAGCTTGACCCGCTGGCCCAAGACACTTCAACCTCTCAAACAAGGGGCTGCAGGGAGTTATTTATAGCACTGCAGAAACCAGATGGAAGATGGACTGCTGCTAACATTCATACAGCAAGCAAAGGCAACATTAACATGATAAAACAGCGGACCTTTCAAAACTGAAATATTCAATACAGCGGCAGACTGTTCCCGCTGATAACACGTAAAAAAACGTAATAAAGAGTGAAATACGGACTATACTTGTCAACACAATCCAGGCATTTACTCCACTGTGCAAACATTACATCACTTTTGCATTACTTCTGTATTACAGAGTTCATTTCGAGCAATAATCTGGTTTTCCTCAATAATTAAATGTTATATAATACATTATTTTTTGAAGACAGCACTGTTATATATTGCTTTAACTTCTATTTATTTAATTATATATATTTAATTGATTTATATTTTATGTTATTGTTTTCACATATTGTAGTGCAATGCGCATTTTATTTGACTATCACTAAACGTGAGACAAATACAGAAACTAAGAAGGGAATGTGCAGAACAGCCTGTGTGCCATAATTGAATAATGACAAGCCCTCGCTGTCATACTTTTTACAAGCGTTTTGCAGACCTGAAATCTGAGGGGAAATGTTCTGCAACGTTTAGCTGTTAAGTGAAAGAGTAAAAAAAAGCTTTCCATGTTCATCAAGGTTATAAAAGATTTCGGAAAGAGAGTGTTTTACATCCCATTTGGGGGAAAGTATCTTTCAATTTCACACTCATTCCCAGCGATGACATAATCATGGCGCAGGCTTGTGGTCCAGACTGAAATGTTCTGGGAGAACTGGATGTTGAGTTTTCTGAGCTGATGTCATGTATTGTCTTTGCAAGGTATTGAGCAACTCTGAAATATGTCTCACTATTCCCAAGTAGACATGCTGCTCAGTGTTGGGGGCCATCTGGGGTTGTTTCTTTTATTCTTTCTTTTTTTGTTTTACAATGCAAATAAAGCTTTATTTCCAATGACAAAAATAGATACTGATAATTGGACACTTTTCAAGGTTGGACGACAAAAATCCAGAGATATGAAAGCCTTTGACGTGTCATTACACTCAGAACAAAGCACCACTTAAGAAATACACTTCCTCTGGCCTGTGTCTAAAATGTCTTCATTGAATCCTAAAATATTTGTTAATAAGATAATAGTAAATGTTTTGTGGTATTTAAATGAAAAATACCCACCAAAAGTATAGTCCTCCCTCCAAGCAAAATATGTTTTATTTATTAGGATTCAATGCCTATTTCCACCTTGGATCTAACTGTTTTGCTGTCTGAATAATATCAAGAATTCACTTGTATAGAAGCTGTCCGAATCGATAAGAAATTAAGCTCAAACAACACACTCCAAATAAAATGAAAGGTATGTATTATGCAGACATTTTTTCCTCTAATGCTATAACTGGGCCGAGAACTTCATTAATAAAACATGCAACGCTGTCTCCAAGACATCTGTTTCTCTACACCCAGTAGACACACATAAAGGTGTATTTCAATGTTAAAAAAAACAAATGTGGAATGAAATGTAATAATGATCACAAGTCACACGTTGCTTTTCCCCATTCATATGCCATTGCCATGTAAAATATAGTTTGCTAGATAAAACAGGCTGCTTTGTTGCTTGCTCAGTTTATGACAAAAGAGACCAATATTTGTAAAAAAAAACACAAAATAAAATTACAGATTCATCACGGTTAAGGACTGTAAAACAATTGTAGGTTATATTATACTGATCCACTAAAAACAACAACAACAAAAACATGATTTTATACAGTTTTAAACATGAATTTTCCATGCAGTTAATCATTCAGTTGGTGGGACAGAACAGGGTTTACATGTTAGTGCACACTGTGTTGACTTAAAACAGGCTGTAGATCCAAGCATGTTAAAGCAAGTCCTCTGACATGAAGACGCAATTAATGAGGCCCAGATATAGAGAGTAGTGTGTCAGTTATTATCCCGTTAAGGAACTCACTGGCTTTTACCCCAATATCCCATCAAGTAATATACATACTATTCTCTCTGCCTCCTCACTGCAAGCCTAATGGTGTAGGCAGGATGATAGGAGCAGTGATGCTAATAGGGGTTATGATCATCTTTATGGCCAACCATCAGAGACATGTTACGGATCAGTGAGCACTGGGAGGAGGAGAGAGAGATCAGGGAGTTAATGCAGGGCAGTGTAAGGGCATCTCATACTGTGAATATTATTCCTCGTAAAAAATGGTCTCGAGAAGTTATTTTTTAAAGCATATAAACATAGATATTGAGATTAAATATGAGGGGAGATGTTTTATAAATAAGCAAAAAACAGCTTAATTTCACCATGCATTTTAAAAGAAATCTTTATACCAGGTAGAAATGCAGTAGCCTATTAATACAAAATATTCTGAAAATACTGGCAATTATTCATCCTGATTTTGAATCTTGCTATAGGATTTATGGTGCCTGGATGATGAATCCTAAAGACTTTGGTGAGCCCCTTACTTTTCCAGTAGTGACACGATAAACATGATGTACCTGAAAATCATCAGCATGTTAGCTTTGTCTTTGCGAGCACGTTAGCATGCTGACGTTAGCAGTTAGCTCAAAGAACTAGCCTATACTGCACTTAGATATAGAACTACTAAGAAGATCTTTGTCTTTTTTTAATATGATTTGAGTGCTGTGCGTACCAAAAAAAAAATTGAATTCACACCTGTATGGTATTGCGACCCAGTCTCACGGCATTTGGTGTTATAGTCACGAAATTAATTAATAACACATTTTTTTCGTGTCACACACGCTTTTAAAATCAATGTATTTCTAATGGTAGTATGTTTCGTGCCTGCAACACGTCTTTTTGTCCAGTCGGGTCTTGGAAGACCGGAAGCTGTGTGCTTCATAAAAACATTTTCTTACTCAATATCTTACCCTAAGCCTAACCCTTTTATTTTAAATAGTATGATGTCGGAGTTTTTTTGCCGTCCGCGGGGAAAATAAATGGGGCTCAGTCAGAGCCTCAGAATACTGAAATCTGTATTTTTTTAAATCTTTTTTTCCTTCTAAGTTGTTATTATTTGGTGCAGGCACGAAGCATACTACTAATATAAATACATTGCTGGTAAAATCATTCTGTGTCAAAATAAAGGAATCTTTATTTTTTTAAATCTCTTTTTCCTTCTAATTTGTTATTATTTACATTGCTTTTAAAATCGTTCTGTGTGAAAAAATGCGAAAATCATGTTGGTGAACATGAATCAATAGATTAATTTCGTGACTATAACACGAAATGCGGTGAGACTGTGTTGGGTATTGGTGTGTAAGAAGAAGAAAATTCACAGATATGCAAAATAAATAATAAAAATAGTCTGCTTGGATATTCATGGCTATATTTATGTTGTATCGTGAGAATAACAGTGTCTTCTTCACTCAGGAAAATGGTGTAGCTTACACTGCGGAAAAAGGAAGGAATATTATATTTGGACCCCTTCACTGCTCACCATGGGTACCACTCAAAGCCAATCCAATTCAGAAATCTACAGCAGTTTATCTTTAACCCTTAAACACCCGCAGTCATTAATGTCACAGCCATAGTTAGGTCAGGTTGTGGTGCAGAGGATCACGAAGGGGTCGGGGACAAAGGGTCACAGCCTTGACTTTTGACTCTTTCTTTTTTTGAGGGAAGGTTGAATTTATAGCGTACCATGCCAGCAGCTCACGGACACATTTAACAGCGAGCAGTGTGAGAAAATGGGAACAGTGTGGACGCACCCTGACCACTGCTGCTTCAGTCCTCACGCGGCCCTGGTTTGAGGTCTCCTAAACACACACAGTTACATTTAGACTGGCTCAAAATGACCACAGCTCAGCCAGTCCTCCTGAAACCTGACCTCAGTGTCTGCTCTTTTCTCTCTAATCTGCCTAAACTCTGCAGCCTTTATCTCCTGTGTTGGATCCCTGACCACCACCCAACTTTCTGTCTCCTCTCAGTTCCCATCATGCACGGGGGCGGCGGACTGGAGCTGATTTACGTCATGTTTGCCCATGCAGCGTTAGCGCTCATAGCTCCAGAGGAAAGTACATGTTAAGGTTACAGCACTGGCTGGATTCATGTAACCCAAAATACTGATGCGATTCTGGGAAGATCTTGTTTAAATGTCACAGTTATATTATTTATACATTTGTGAGCATTTTTTAAGTTCAGTTGGTGTCTGCTTGTGTGTGTTTGAGTGTGTGCCAGTATACACAGTGGGAGATGGTCACCTTGCATCATCCTCTAATCCTGTTTCCTACAATAATGACTAAGCAGCAAGAAAGCCACTTTGCTCCAGACTAAAATATCTTGACAACCATTGGATGGATTGAATTTAAAATGAAAAGCCTGCATAGCACAGTAGTATAATTGAACTAATAACATGCAATACTGTACTTAAAGGTAGGGTAGGTAATTCACTTCAGAAACAGCTTTTGTTATATTCCACGGAATGCTCTTAACATTATAGCAATGAATACATTAAATGCTTTGACAATAAATACATAAAAGAATATCATCTGTGGAAGCTGTGGTGCTGTAAAAAGCACGACCAATCATCTGAGCCGGCCCAGCTAAAATAACTGGATGGCCTACCTGCCTGTCAGCCTTCCATCTGTGCACAAACTTATCTCGTGCCCTCTTGGTCATGTGCGTGTTCGTGTGTGTTGGAGGAGGGGCTCTGAAGGAGGTCTGAAGGAAGGGGCCGATTTCTTTTGGTTGTGTACTTTCAAATTCTAGCGCACTCGAGCTGGTTTAAGTATACGTTCTCTTATTGCAGGAATTTTACTTGTATTCCAAGTAGTTATTTCTTTAAGTAAATTATCTGAGTTCTTCTTCCACTGCTACCATAGAAATATACCAGTATGGGGTAAATAAAAAGGATGATTTTTTTAGCTGACCCACCAATTAACATATAATTGTATAAAAGTGTATTTGATTCAGTTTGAATAGGACGAACTTTAGCTGCAGGACTTGCCCTAAAGCTGCATTTCAGCTCCAAGCGAACACAGAAATGTTGACAGTCAGGACAGGGTACTCATCCGAAGAATGAGTCTTTCCATAGTCCAGCTGAAGACAAACAGGATGTACAGACACTAATTCACTTAGCAAATCTCTTTTTCACAGTGAACACGGTAAGAGCGGGACAGCCTTGAGTGGTCTGAGATCTGAGGATTTCTCCATTAGGCAGCAGAAGAATACTAAACAGCAATTAAATACTACTCAACTTGTAACATACAACATCCATTTCCTAATGCAATAAATTAAATCAATGCATGCCTGTCAGCAGTTTTGTTTTTGTCTGCAACCTTTATGCCAATGTTCATGACTACAGCGTTAAACTATCCAATTCATGACTGGCAGTCTGCCTCAGATCACTGCACTTACCCTTGAGCTGGCACAAACAAGGCTTTAAACATGATCAGTTACCATGACAACAAGACTTTCTTCCTGTCTCGGCCTATAAGAGATTTCAAAGCTTAGCTGGTGGCTGAGATATTGCCAAGTGTGTCTCATTTTTTGTTAGGAGAACAACACAGCTGTGTGAGAAAATATATTCTATTACACAAATAAAAAAAGTTTGAGCTTCCACTGTTTGTTTGGAAAAAAACAATCTCAATTTTCCAGTTCAGTTCTGTGTTTATATATACACCCAAATAAGCATACAAGTAAAGACCGCAAACACATTTTCTGGTTCAACGGGGCATAAAGCGCTTCACCTAACAGCCCATAATGTCTTCTCACATGCACAGGAAGAAGCAGTTAATGAATTTAGGCCCTTTTTAAAGATGACATGCTTTTCAATTTACTCAAATGGCTAGTACGCATGTTGGATTCCTATTTTACTCGTCATGTTTTGCCCTTTTACAGACCATAATCTTAATATAACTTAATCTTAATGAATAGAATCACCTATCAAGCCTGCCCTACTGATGTTAATACACTGGCAAAGTAAAAACATACCAGACACAACAGAGCATGGAAATGGGTAATAGCATCTAAATCCAAGGAATTAGATGGTTTAATAAGTCAAATTACATGGTACCACAAGGTTGTACTCTACCCAGGCATTGATGTTTACTTGATGGTTCAGTTCATTTCCTTCATCTGCAGAGCAATGAAGTCACATGATGGCTGTGAGAACATCAGAACGCAGTGCAACAGAGAGCCTGTGTACATGAAGCATTATGCTGCATGTTAGCCTCATTACAAAACTTCATTAGTTATGATAAAGGCTTGTTTCAGACAAGCCATGGGTTCAGTTATGTAATAGCAACACTCAGCCGATCCCGAACTCAACTCACATGCTTTTGGGAAATTTGTATCATATTATATAAATTATATTTTCTGCACTGCTTTACTGAACATTTGTCTGGCTGACACACTACTGTATATGACACTCTCCTGCTGGAAATATAAACACATCAAATGATAATAACATTCTGTCTTGAAATAAAGCCAGTGAACAGTGAAGAATCTCTGAAGATCAGATTCTCACAGGCAGTCATCCCAGAGAAAAACAGCTGTCTAATGACACCTCCGAGAATCCAATATACTGCATAAATACATAAACGTTTTCAAAGTATGTGCTGGATGTGTTCTCTGATACATTTGTACACATGTGTATGCTTAGCAAATATTATGCATTTTCCATTTGACATAGTGTCATCACTGAAAATTGAACCAGTATGCGTCAATAGCACCAACACAATAATGTGTCCATTTTAACCATTGGCACTGGTCAAAACAATCAATATGTACTGAATCATTTTACTCTACTATTGCGTTCCTGTTACATTGACCCACACTGGCTTGATTTTGATGTCTTTTATGAAGTAAATGTGTTCAGTTGTGGATGCGTATGTGTCTGTCATGGCTAATCTTGTATACTAACGAACCTTTTAGACAAAATATTTTTTTGTGCTTGTCAATTATTTTATGCTCACATTTCATTGTTGCTGTGGTGATTAACCCCTTTTTCTCTACGCATTTTAATGCTTACAAATATTTTTTGGCATTTGGCTAGGCAAAAAACAACAACAATCCTTACCTAGTCGGCCACAGGACACATCTTGGCCTTTGCCATGGCTCAACAACTGACATCCATCCATAGATAAGTCTCTCTTTTTTTTGTACTGTTAGTTGTTGTGATCCACTGAATGAATGAATACCCGTATTAGTTGTGTTTGCTACCATAACGACTGAAAGGGAGCTGGGAGGGACAATTTAGTTTTCCATTGTTTGACTTCTGGGTGCATTCTTCTTGAAAGTCTTGCAATCATGTTCTTACCATTACGTCAATTAACCATGAACTCTAATCTTTACATTGAGAAATACATTTTTGCTTTTGCAACATTTTCCAATTCTCACAGTAGCTTTGATTGTGAATTCTGAACGTCACAAAGTCAAGTGCCATCAGTGTTACCTGCCAAGCATGGCAAACAAAGTGTAGTTTATCAGTCTTCTTGTCATAACAAATACTGATTCCCAACAGAGTGTCCTTGTGACAAGATCAGAATTGTAATTGTTCAGCGCTGCACTGCCGATGTTCCTCCCTGTCTGTCTCTTTCCTTTCCCCTCTGCTCTCCTTCCCTCCCCTCTGTTCCCACAGCGACTCTGAAGCTGCTGTGTACTTTCCAGCCGGAGCAGACTAACTGTAATCAGTAGTCAGTAAACATAGTCCTGAGCAAAGGGTTCTCATTACAGCGGGAGAAAATGCAGAGCTCAGCTCCGGTTTACACAATTACCTCAAGGTTCAGAACAAATCACTTACGCTTATACAGCACAGACAGGGGCCTGCAGGAGGATTGTGTCCATCCGTAATCAAAAACATTGAGCTTGTCAAAAAAGACAACATAAGCTGCGCTGATATGCTCTTTTCTCATTATGCATCAAAGCTGAAACGCTCTTGACCCCCACCGTGACCTTGAGTTATATAATGTGAAAACAGACCCAGCCAGCCTGTACTGTTTATCTAACACTACGTTTTTTGGCTTTTCAGCCCCCATTTTGCATTTTAATTGCAAGTCATATGGGCAGATGTTGACTCAGTAACTCCACAGGCTGAGGTCATGGTTTCAGTCGAGTTTTGAACTTGATACAAAGTGGCCATGGTGGATCACGTTATGCAGCTTATACAATGACTCTGAGCACAAACACAGCCCAAGGACAGTAACCAAACACCTCTTTGTCTTTAGGTTGAGTGCGTAGACAAACACACATGCACAACCAACACCTTAAAATGATGGAGGCACTAATATAAGGCCACGTTTACACAGAGAAGAAAACGAACCTTAGTCGATATCAAACAAGTCTTCCGTCCACACGGAATCGGCTCAAGAAACGTGTCCGTCCACACGAGACCGCTCGACCCGCTGGAGACGCTGTAGTACATATGTTACTACAGCGTCTATTACTATGTAAGTGGCGCTGTACTTCCGCCACAAAATACAACAACAGCAGCGAATAAGACCCCCGAGCATGGTTGCCTGGTTGCCCTTCTGTTTATTTTCCCCGGTGGATTTAGCAACATGCAGTTCATGTAGTTCTCCATGTCCACTTGTTGCTGATGGTTGTATTAGGGGAGCTGTAGATTTTGCACTTACATTGTAGCATGGTCAGTAGCGCCTGGAGCACAAAAGCAACCCTGTGATGCGCCATTGTTGTTGTTGGCGAAACACACCAGCAATGACGCGGGTTACGCGGGTGACGCGGGGGTGAGCAGCAGAGGTGGGGAGGGGCGGGGCTATGGCGTCATCGTTATCAGGAAATGATCGTATAGGACGTACACACCAAGCAGTTTGCCCCCCAGAGCGTTTCGTCAGCAGATCTACCCACCTTGGGAGCCGTTATCGTTTGAGGGCTCCATTTCCGCGGTTCCGTTACGGCCTCGTGTGGACAAACCGTCCATACGATAGAGAACTGTAGACTAGAGGATACAACCCGTTTCGTCTCCGTGTAAACATGGCCTCAAACACACAGACACATTCCCTTACTTGTTGACAACTATTATCAATGATCATTGTTGTCGCAGGAAATTGACTATCACAAGCTTTCAAGAGACAGACAAAGATTTTACAATAAACGGTTCTTTTCATATGTGACCTAGATTAAAGACAAGCTCATTACTTTGTAAAACGTTCAGATGCACTGGGATTATGCCAGTGTTAGTTCCTGTGATGATGATTTTCTTTCTCAGATCCCTCTGTGCTGCATATCTACAAAGCAGCCTCCTGCTGTCAGCCCTCAGGCTCTGAGGCACAATCTGGGAGTTACTAACACAACAGGACATGTCTGCAAGAGGGAGATGGCTGAAGGGTTCAAGTTATTTAAAAGTCAAAGTACACGTGGAGTCAAAAACTGGAAATGTTTTTCTGACTACGGGTGGATTATAGTACTTACACAGAATATCCTGTGACCACCACCGCACTGACGCTGTTTTTGCTACATTTTACAGCTGTTTAAATCAGTATCGCACATTCAAGTGTTTTAACTGATGCACCGTACACCAAACCAGTGTTGAAAAGTAAGATTTATTCAAGTATTCATTTAAAGTACTATTTATATGTATATGCAACTTCACTTGACAACATCTAGGTGGAAAATATTTTAATTTTTTAACTCAATTTGCCTGACAGCTTAAAGTTAGGGTAGGTAAGAATGGAGAAACCAGGGCCCTTTCTCATTTCATCAAATCCCCCACCTCGACTCCTCGACTCCTCGGTCCTCCGGTAGTGACCCGGAAATGAATTTCAGCGCGCCATGTTGAAGGACATCTCATTTCTCTAAATGCACTTCGAGGACCGAGGATCGAGCGTCGAGGAGGCTCTCTGGAGGAGCTATAACCGAGGATACACTGATGGGTCCTCCACGGCTCCTTCGTGGATGCATTTCCGGGAACAGAGATGTTTCAAAGAGTCGTGACGCACGGCCGGACTTATCTCAACCAATGACAGCTCTGCATGCATCCCCTGGGTATTATTTTATTAACTGCTTTCATCGCGACGCGATGTTTACAGTGAGAACAGCTGTGAGGTCCGTGCAGAAAGCAGAGCAGTGTGTANCTGTTATTGTCTCATTATACCGCACTGTGAATGAATTAAAAGTAAATATATAAGTCGTCATGAACACATCTGTCCATCAGACTGAGGGCTGCTGTGCCTCCTGTCATCATTAATGGACGTCTCTTTAAAATGACCACTCAGAGGAGAGGAGTTCTCATTTCTCTAACCGCCTGCTGCTTCCCCTCCTCTCTCCTCGGTTCCCCTCCTCGGCTCCTCCGCTCGCATCTCCTGTGGGCGGGACTAAGTCTCGAGGATAGGAGTCGAGGAGGGGAGTTAGAGAAATGAGAAAGGGCCCAGCTCAAGTACACAACCGAAAAAAATCTGCCTCTTCCTTCAGACTTCCTTACAAAGCCCTTCCTCCAACACACACGAACGCGCACATGACAAATGAGGGCACGAGACAAGTTTGTGCACGAGATGGAAGGCTGACAGGCAGGTAGGCCATCCAGTCATCTGCCGCGGGCCGGGGCAGATAATTGGTCTAGCTTTTTACAGCGCCACGGCTTCCACAGAAGAAATATTTGTATATATTTTTTGTCAAAGCATTTAATGTATTCATTGCTATCGAGATGTTAAGAGCATTCCATGGAAACAAAAAGCGTTTCTGGAGTGAATTACCTACCCTACCTTTAAGTTACTTTTCATATTAAACAACTTTTTAACTTCCGTGTTCAGTGAAAAACATGTATCTCTATATTTGGTGATTAGAATTTGAGTATTTTTGATAAACTGAAAGATCAAGTGTTCCTTTATGGGCTTTGCGAATTCTCCTACGTCTCGTTTACTTTTTGGATCAGCTGAAAATGCATTGCCACCTAGAATGCGCGTGGCTATTTGGTTTAAACTACCCAACAGTACATAACTTTGTTAAAAATAACATCACCTTAAAAATGTAGAGCAGTAAAGATTACCCAACACATTATTGCAGAAGCAACAATAATCCAAAAACATCACACATCAAATCTACTTTTGATATTTTAGTGCATTTTCTAAAATACTTTTACTAGTAAAGCATTTGGTATACACCCTTCACAATAATAACATGAAGTAGAAGTGCAGATATCATGTTCCCAGATCTAATATTGACATATTTAGCTTAATGGGGTAGGTGAGAAGTGACAGCATGAAAGGAGCTTTCACTGACAGGACAACAGGCTGTCTAACACAATCCATTACTGGTGTCTCATAGCAACACATTGATCTAGCTTCAATTAGAGTTTACTCTGTGGTACATTCTAAGATATCACTCTTTCTGATGGTTTATTCTTGTTAGCACATTCATTTTATATTTGATAGCACAGTATACGGATTATGATGATATTTCAATGACCAGTAGACCAATATGTCGTAGAAAATACAGGCATCAGATCAGTCCCAAACCATGTTGTCTTGTTCTTTTTTTTTACTGCACGGCTCTCTAAATTCTCACACTCCATCTTATCAAACCAGATCTTTGCCCTCTGTGTCGACGGAAAAGAGCAAACACACAACTATCGTGTGCAGCTGTTCAAATATTGTGACATGTGATCTCTATGCTGGCACAAAGAGAGCTTGTAATGAGCGACTGGGACACAAAGACTGGGAGAACTGGGAGCTCATCTCTGAGGCCGACCCCACCTTTCAACCAAAACACACACACAGCAACGTATTTATTGTGCATTCTGCTAAACTCCAGTTACTTTGAGGAATAGCCACACAAGCAGAAACTCCACACAAACTAAGCTTCCGTTATGGCGGACACGTTACTGCATACAATCATGCAAAACCAACATGGCAATCAGGAAAACTCTGTGAAGCATTATCTACATAAACCATGTGTTGAATAAACATGACATTGAGCAGTGGTTTTTAAACAGAATTCTTATCAAAGGCCAGCAGAGTAATTTAATTCCTTATCTTCTGAAAGAACAAAATTGCTTTTGTTCTGTTGTTTGCCTTGCTTTTGTCACCCCTTGACAAGATGTGCAGAGCCATTCATTCATCCCACTCCCAACACTTGTGTTTTGTGCGCTATGTAGCCTGTATCGTATTGCAACCATAGATAGGGATCAAATGAACAAAGACTTCTCTAAGCTCTCCTGACATTTAAAAAGTCCTTCCTCTCAACACCTACAACTGATACAACTAATGAAATCTGAAGGGATTATCTTTGGCTAAATGATATAAACATTTATCACCACTGAGGGCAAGATTGGTCTGTTAACTATTTAGTGTTGTTGCAAATCTATGTACCCCAATTTCTTAAAAAAGCAGTGCTCTGAAATGACACTTAGAGAAATGTATGTAAGCACACATTATAAATGGTAAACCATCAACTAAAAGGCAAGTATATTTGCCTGTATTTGGCTCAAATAATACATGCTATTATAAAGTAAAACCTAGTTTGCACATTAATTACGGTCAAAATATGTCACCAATTAAATAGGGTTCAATTGAAGCTGGTCTGTCATTTATCACAAAAAAACAATCCATGGATTAACACTTAAAATAGATTAGGTAAGAATTTGAGATATGAAAACTCTTGCTGTTAAATTAAATTGAAAATTCACAAAAAATGAAAGTACATGGCACAAGAAGCCAAGTGAAATCTAGTTCCATTATATTCAAGAGAAGGCAAATATCTCCACGGACGATATGTTCTACACTCTTTTAATAAATAGCACTTCAGGTAGGAAGAGAAAAGTAGGCCCCTTTAAAATACTTTACATCCTAGTTTCCACAGGGTCATTCAGTCAAGAAAGAGGAATGCTCTTAATTTAAATTAGGTCATGGAGAACAATGTGTGTGAAATTGGCAGCTTGCGCCTTTGAAAGGCCTAAATACCAGCATCATGTTCTCCATTAAAAAGAAACACATGTTCCAAATTAAGATAAATTCCATTTCCTAATCTATGGCTGGAAACATTAATAAGCAAGATTACACTATTAAAAGCTTTGTTGGGATTTAAGAGATCGTATACACTTTAAACAATTCTTTTTGCAACCAAAGTGTTACATACCTAAAGTGCGCACACCATTACAGCCAATTGTGATCTGGTCGTGAAATGAAAAACAGACCGGTAGAGAATGCAGCATTTCAATTACAAAGGAGAGGAGAGAATCACGTCAGAGTCCAGCTATCTGATAATCCCAGAGTTGAGGCATGAGCTCACTGAAGCGGCCTTGTATGGTATTTGTCATGTCCGCTATTCATCTTGGCCTGACGAGGCTCTACAGACTTGGCTCCTCATGAGGCACGAAGGTATGAAATAATACTTTGATCAGAGACGCCTCTGGCACAACTTGATTTCTTCAATGTGCCTGGATACATTAATATATCTCAGTAAGGCTATAAGACAATGTTGCTTGTGGGAAAAGGCCCACATAGACATCATACATATGCATTTATCAATATTTTTCTTTTCACTTTAAATGAAACAATCATATTCATAATCTTCACATGAAAGAGGATATTTTGTATTGCTATCAACTTTCAGTAGTCTTCAAGTTATATTGAAACATCCTCCTTTAAGACTGCGTTTCAACTAAGAGTTTGAAATAAGAAAACATCTTCAGACCGTGTACAAATTACACAGTAAGAAAGGAGGTTCATCTTAAGTGCAAATAATGAGTGAGTCATAATCACAGTTATGAGTCATCTCTAATCGGTCTTTGGAGGTTGTTTCATTTTAGCTTTTGATATAATGACCGGAAGGTTTTGGTAATAGTCAAAAGTGCTTCTATGCAAGTTACGTTAGCTTTAGCAGTAGCTTGGCTGGAAGTTTTCACAAAATCATGGTTTCGCCACCACGTTATGTTTAGTTTTAGAAAAAAATTACTTGAAGGTTCAAAATGAACAAAAATGTAGTTACAAAGCTAAGCTAAGGACAATGTTGCTTTAGCTACAGTTAGCTGTGGCTATAATATCAGCTAGCTTTCACCTGCTTTAGCTACTGTAGTATGCTAAGGAGCTCAGTTAAGTGTGATAGTGTTTTTCTTTTAATTATATTGTTTTTAGGAAGAAAATAAATTTCTATGGCATATGAATTTTCGGATGCCAATGAATGTACAAGCTTGCCTTAGCAGCACTGCATTTGGCTTTGTATGAAGAGAAAGCCTCGACAGTTCCCTTGGCTGTGAAATTCTGTTCAACTAAAGGCTAAGCTTTCGTAAGCCCCTGAAGATATATGCTTATAACTGTGTGTGAATCATATTCGGCTTGCAGCTCTAGACCTGACATTAGCTCGGATCTGTGGCCTTGTCTGTTCGTTTTTTTCCTCCCACCCACCCTCTTCTAAAGAACCACAGAGCTTATTATGAAGACAGGAAAGGAAATGTTTCTATTTTCACTCAAAAAATTACACCTGAATATAAATAGTGAGTTATTAAATTACAAATTAGCAACAGTATTCCTAAATTGTAGAATTCAAACAGAAGTTGCACTAGCATTCAGCTGGATTGATTGTTACGAAACAAAATGATGATTGCCAAATGATTAACAATAGTCTCAGACTGCGAGTGAGGGTGTAGAGCAGCACATTGGGTTACCCCAAATCCTGTAGTCAGCCCTACTGTGGTGTGAGTTAATGGTTTACTGTGGTAACCTTGCACTCTCTGACAAAGGCCCTGTCAGCAGCTCGTCTCTGTGGCTGTTTTTTTTACACAAGCACTAGCCTAAGAGCCTCAGTGAGGTATCTTGACACCATGTTATAACTTACTCATTCTGAGTTTAAAGCTTACTGTAGAAAGTGGACAGTGTCCCCAGTTTTGAGAGACAGACAATGGTTGGATAGATGGGATCCACAGTCATATTATAAACACACACAAATAACTGATAAGCAGTGGTAGACTGGCAAATTCTGTTTTCTGCAGTTTAAATGACTGTCAATGTAGTCTGGTAGCTTTCCAACAGTTCACTCCCAAGTCATAAAGAGCAGTCAGAGTATGGCAATACAAATATTCTAAATATAGGCTAAACGTAAACTGTTATTGATTTTTTTATGAAGGTAATAAACTGACTATGGATAAGTATCCCATACCACCCACTACAACAATCAGAACTATCCCTTTAAAAGCCAATTATAAGAGAGGCAGAAGCTGGTTGTAGTCGCTCATAAAGCCAAGTGCTGTAGCCTGAACTGAACCCATTGTCCCATTGCCTCGGAAAAATCCACTAAAGCCAAGAATAAAACAGAACCCAACCACACCCAGGGCATCAAACCACATTCAATAGGACTTTACACAGAATACATCTGGGGAAAAGAAGATTCCCACAATCCATGTGGCAGTTTGGCCTGAGCTCAAACGGTTCAAGGAACTACAGAGATCTGGATTATGGAAATTACTTTTTACAAAATCCCTGCTGTTCTCCTGCTCATGCTCAGCCCTCTGTCTGTCCCTCGTGTTGAACTTGCATGAGTGCCCAGCTGGAATCCCCACCCTGTCAGACAGGCTTTCTTTAATCCAGTATTCAATTGGGACTCTTCCATCACTACAGTCATTTTCACAAAAGCCCTGTCCCCTGCCAAGCTTTTGCACAAGTCCACGAGTCAGTTGTGTCATTTTGGATGGTTACTAGGTTACATGATTGTTTGTTTAGTGCTGTTGTGATGAAGAAGGCCAGTATAAGATGAGAAAATACAACTTTGTGCCAGGAAAGCACACCAAAGTCAGCCAAAAGTGCAAACAAAGTGATTATTTAGATTAAAAAGTCACTTTAGAGAAAAATATTTAAACAGAACAATAACAAGATCGAAAATGTCTTATTCTATGAGACACTTTGGTTGCTTTTTAAAAATTAGATACACTGAACTTTGCATGTAAGGACAGCCAACCAATATTTATTTGATTAAATCTTTGGTTTAATTTATTTGTGTATTATGTGGTGTATATGAAGTGATTTAACTGTGGTAATTTTTGTGTACTTATTAAATTATAATCCAAAAATAATTATATAATTGTTCAGCATTTCTGAAAAAAAAACAAGACAACTTTCTTCTCAAACTTTAGGGACACACATTTGTAACATTCACAATCTTCAAATGTCAATGTGTCGATACACCATTACGTTCACAACTCTTTTAGCGTGTTTCATAACTTGGTGACTCTGGCTTTGTGTGACTGACACATCGCCTGTCTGAAAGTTGAACCAGGGACAGCTGCAGTGAAAACTCAGGTCCAGTTGGGACTCGCTCCACTCTCTGTTCTGTGGACATGAATCATATGTCCAAATGTGTGTTGCATCTATTTATGAACTTCTGACCCGTGTCTGACCTCATGCCAACACCTCCGGTCTGTGTATGTGTTGAGGCGTGTAACCCGCTCCTTGTCGCCCTTCTCAGCGTTCAGGGCTGCCATATCCTGTTTTCTGCCTCTCTGCCCTGAGCCTCTGATCTTTACCCCCCTGTTTTTTGTAATGTTTGGCCATTGGGAGCATTTTATTTTCATTGAAAGTCTGTATGGTTAACATGCTTTCAAACAGGTTCGTATGTAATTTGGAGTTGTGTTTCTAGAGGAATCAAGCGCAAAAGTATTGCTTCTTTTCACTGTGTTATTGGTCTCTGTTGTGCCCATTATTTGTATGTTTTTTGTTGTTGATTGTGAGCTCTGGATTGTGCAATGGGTCACAGGGAATTTAAGTGACCTCACCGGCACAGGTGATTGAGGCTGTGGGAGCAAACATTTTTCGACCATGTTGCAAACACACGCCTTTTTTGGTTTAATAAATGGTATTAATAGCAAGAATGTTGTGGTCGTAATTGGAGAGCGCACGCGTCTAACAGTATCAATCCCTGGTAATGTTAAGTGGCAATAGTCACCACAGTCTCCATCTTCTGAGATGCATATCCAGCTCTTTATCTGCTAAATGCTCCACTGTTCACCAGCTAGTTGAAATTATTAGCCTTATTGGTGCTCGGCAGGTAAAATCAGAATGAATCGTTACCAAAAATGACAAAATTATTAAAAAAAGGGAAATAATGCTTTCTGCAACAAAAACAGTGAACTTGACCCAAACATGAGCTGAGGGACATTCAAATGCTCCATAAAACTGCTGTGTTGGTTTATGATTATCTGGTCATTTGTTGCAATGAGTGCAGCTTTAATGAGTACATTCAAACATATAGCGTTGATTTCAGTTGGCTATGTTAGTGGTATTTCTCTCACACTGATTACATTCCATGAACAATCTCAACATTGGCAAGTGACACAGTCTGTGTTCGATACAGAACTAAATTATGTTCAACTAAAATGTATATAAACCATGAAGTTGATGTAGACAAGCTTCTATGTTCTTCAAGTTTATGTCTATCTGCTTTCTAAATGTGTTTCCTGTAGTGCTGCTCTTTTTGGTGGGGTTATGGTTAAGGTCAAAGCCACAATTAATTGGGGTTAGTGTAAGTTGAGGTTTTAGGTAAGTATTACAGAAGAAAACTGATTGGGGTTTTGGCTAATGTTGGGCTTTGTTAAAGTAAGGAGAGTGTTGGAGTCTTGCCAGAGTCTGGCAGCCAGGTGTGGAGCTTTAAGTGGCTTTTGACCTGAGCAGTTTGGTTACCTTGGGAAATGCAACCACTCGCCTGTCTGATTTGGGGGGACAATAACTTTGGGCTGTTTGTTCTCAATTTATACTTCACGACTATTTCATGTTATAGAGTTAGCTTGGAGGTCAGATGAAACAATCTATTACCTTGTCTATGTTTTCTTTACTAAATAAAAAAAAATGTAGTCAAATGTGCACAAACCTGCCACATTCCTCAAGCCATATAGCCCTGACCTTTTTCGTGCCATTGGTCACCCACATCTGAAGATGTTTAGAGTTATCACGTGTAAACCAAAGACATGCAGGCAACAGACAAGACTTCTGACAAGTAGGAGATCTATTGGAACTGTTTATCCCCAACAGACTGCAATCTAAGAGTCAACAGATGTGTCTTTGTCTATTAGAAACGCAACAGAGAGAAAAACTCTAACCGGCTAAGCGTGTTTTAAAACGTTTTCTTTGTTTACTGACAATTACTCTCACATGAGGCATTGAATAGTCATGGTTAATTGTTTCTGGTTGCTGTGTCATTGATCAGAAATGTTTTGTCCTAGCAACAATGCAACTGTGGGAGTCGCACATGAATTTAAAAAGAAATCTGATGCAGAAGTCAGACGCGTATCCCATATGGTGCCCATATGTTTCCTGTGTAGTCCACTTACTACAGCTCATAATCAAATATCCAGCCACCATTTTTATTTTAATGGCAAGCTGTTCTTTTTGAGAACTAAAAAACGGTCAATTCCTATAAAACTAAAAATCTCTTCTCTTAAATGTCTCCAGTATATACAGTTCCCCTTCTTTTCATGTAAAGGTCTTGGTCTCATTTCACGTGTTACAAGTGTCAATTCCCTGAAAACTAACAACATTCATCCATTCTTAAGCACTAAAGTGCAACACCTAACTCAATGTAGAGTCAAATAAACGACTGACCTAGTGGGGGAGGGCGTGAAAACAACAATGACTGACTGTCCCCATGGTGATGAGCTCATGCACATTTCAACTGTCACAGTGAGGAAACCTGTTGTTAACTACACGCAAATACATCAAATTGGTGTATGAGACTAATGTGTTTATTTCTGAATAATCTGTTCAGAATTTAGAGTTATTTTAGACTCTTTATAACTCAAAATAAACTGAAGCCTGAAGAGAGCTGTTTATGGAATTGATACGTTTTTGTGGTTCCTAAATTCATTAACTTGATAGATGGTCTTCCTGACTACAGTTTGGGCTGCTGACCATTTTCTTAAAAAATTTACTTGCAAAATCAACCCCACACAGTGATGTTTACACACGAAAAAGCAGGGGGAAACCAGAGGAGAATCAAGAAAAGAAAAATGACAAATGAGCTGAAGAAACGTTGAATATGGCACAGAAAAGCTCAGTTTCTCCGTTTCAATGTAACAAATAGTTCTTCATTATATGTTAAACCACTTCTAGCTGCATTTTTGCTGATGTCTGCTGACAAGGTTAGTTAAAAGGCTGGACAACCTTTTTTAAAACCAATCCAAGAAAATCTGCTTTTGATGAGGATCAAATGCTCAAAGTTGTATTCCAGTTGTGGCTGGAGCAGTTGTTTATGACTGGTAGCGGGTTCCATGATCAAATGAAAAATAACGATGTCAAGGAGATGTTTTTAACTTTGGTTTGGAGTGGACTCCAAGTAGTACACAAAGGGTTTGGATCCTGTGGTTGTTCCATAGATGTTGATAGATACAGACACAAGTTCTGAGTTTATTCATAGAGCAATGTTTAGTCACAGCCTGTCCACATTGGGGCTTACAGGCATCACAGTAATGATACTTTGTGCTCCAGTGGTGGCTGCAATACAAAAAGAGCTACTTCCACAAGTACTGAATTAAAGAGATCTGCATAAGAAGCACTTGGAGAGTGCAGAATTCTGCCGAAATCAAATTCCCTATCCTGCAATGAGATGTAAGACCCTCCAAAATGTAATGGATTCTTCTGTGGCCCTTCCACCAATATTCATGAAAACAGGGCCAGTATGTACTCCTTAATCCTGCCACCAAACAAATCGCATCAAATCACAACTTCCTTGGCTGAGGTAACAATATTGTGCAGATTAGTTGTGTGATGACCACTGACCCACAGTTAAACAATCAGACCAGACACAATTCACCCCTGCAGGGTCCATCTGCTGACCAAAACAAAGCCATTAGAGAAATAATAGCTTAACAGGATTATCTGCTGATTATGGAGCGGAGTGCTCACAAAAACAGAAAAACACCAAATCTGCAGCTCTTGAAAATATGAAGGAGGTACAAGGTCACATTGTGTGACCGTGATGCCTTTCCATGCACTCCTCATTCACTCCCCGTTAATGGTTTGACAAACTTGATCTGCACTGCTGTCGCTTCAAAAGCAAGGAAAAGCAGGAAACAGCAGTTAAAATGCACTCGGGAAATTGTTTCAGTTCATCCTGCAGAAGTGTGCTCTCACATGCACGCTCTCTCAGCAGCACATGGCTGGTTGCTGCAGTCTGCTGCTTGCTGCTGCTGACTGCTCTGAAACCTCCAGAGGCTCGGTGTGAGGACAGCAGAGAGATCCAGTGTCTGCCAACAGGGATTAGCGCTGTCAGAGGATCAGCAGGGGCATACCGGGCAGCTCTATAAAGTTTAACAAAATACCTCTGCCACTGAGCTACATACAGGGTAGTCTTTTGCTTAAAGTGGATCTATCATGCTATATTTGAATAATATAGTGTAGGACCATACCTATATAAGGCATATTTATACTTTTTATTTTTCAAAATACCAAACAGATCATGCATTTTAGCCATTCCTCATTTCGCTCAATTTAACACTGTCTTTGCATAGGGCTGATTCTGTGAGAACAGCACCATCTACAGGCCTGGCATATGTACTACAGCGTCTCCAGCGCTTTCGAACGGCAATGTCCGTGGCTGTCTCCTCCTGATTGGTGGAGTTGGCCCAATAGCCGTAGCGCCACTTCTGTGACGACATAGAAGTGTTCAAATCTGGATCAGTCTGTATCAGATCTGTTGCAGCCCATTTTTTAGAGATTTGGGTATGGAGGAAAATAGAGAGGGTTGTGTTTTCTAATACTTGGTGAGTTCCCTGGAACACCGGGGACACATATTCATGTATAAAAGACGTACAAAAGTGCATTTTGCATGATAGGTCACCTTTAAGTATGAGGAATATTAATTGGTGATTATTTCTTGTTTTAATCAAGAACTTTACTATGCTTACTTTTAAGATACATGTTGACTCACATTTTGAGCCAACCCCATGAATATTGATAGTTTGATTCAGCTTCTATGAGCTTATTAGGTCACCATTTGAGGCAGGCATAGTTGTTGGACACACTATCTCCTGTGAACACACAGGTCACTTGTTCCTTGAGGTCAGACTCGTGTGGAAAGGATCCAGGTGTGGATCAGTTCCATGTTCTTCTCATTTTGAGCCAACAGTTCTACCCGCCAGCATCTGTGCTGCCCATTTCATTTAATCATTAAGAATGCAGGAAATTAGCCTGAAACTTTCATAATTATTTTTTAAACTCTTGCCATGCTTGGAGGATCCATAATAATGTAATGGTTTGGCATATGCATGGGGTAGACACACTTTATTCTACCATAATTCAGTGCACAGTAGGGAGAGAGAGTGACGGAGCGAGCATACTCCAGGGGGAATTGTGGAGCAATTAATCAACTTCATCAACTCATCAGCAGCTTTTTAAAAACCCTTTTAGTGGGTATAATGGTGCCATGTTGCATAGCCTGTTTAGTTCACTTTTCTGCTAATTAATCAGCCCACATTTTTACGGTGTAAAAGAAGGAACAAATAGCATAATAAACTTGCAATTGATAATGCGAGAGTGTGGGGAGACATGGACTAAAAAAAAATAACAACGAATATTATTTGTTCAAAATTTGGTCTGTTAATAGATTAAAATCAATCCGATCAAATTGTCTTTTAAGACTTAATGGAGACAGCATTAGTCGTTTTGAATCAGATAAGAGACACATACTATATCCAAATAAGTTTAAAAGTAAGAACAAGTAAATTATTAGAGATGTTTACATCCTTGATACTGTTGTACTGTACTCTACTGTATATACTGTATGTCTTAAACAATACATACAGTAAGATATTTTTTATCATTATTAAATGTTATTCTGTAAAGTAAAATTAGCCTGAACCTTACAAAAATGTGCAGGAATTGTCACTTAACTCTATTGATCTTATGCAAGTACAACTCCCACTCAAGCACACACTAACAGACGCAAACCAATTTAATTGAATATAATGATGTTTAAACACATGTTTCATGGACAAGCTCGTTTCTGTTATTTACAGAAAAGTACACTGTAGAAGAGAAGTAAACTGTACACCCCAGCACGTGCACTCCGCTCTGCATCAGCCAAACAGCTTGCTGCACCCGCACTGCGGGGGGGACCCAAGTTCCCATCAGCAAAAACATGTCGGTTTGCTATCCTGGCTCCAAAATGGTGGAATGAGCTCCCCATTGACATCAGGACAGCAGTCTTTCGACTCCACTTTGAGCGATAGAATTACTAACAAAGCACTTATACACTAATAAAGGGCTGGCTTATCTAAAGCCAGTTGAGTAGTACTTATATGATTCTGTTTTCTTCAAGTTTGTATCTTGTTGGTCGAACGCACTTATTGTAAGTCGCTTTGGATAAAAGCGTCAGCTAAATGCAATGTAATGTAATGTAATGTAAAAAAGCTACTTGGCGTTACCGAGAGGTGATGCTTGATGAGGGTTTTGAATTGGTCCCACTGTAAAACAGCATTCAATAGTTCTGGCCGAATACTATGGAGTTATCAATGCAACAACATCACTTTGTTCCAGTACTTTATTACTTTATGACTAAATAAAAGAGAAACAACCTCTGTTGTTTCCTTTGTCTCAATAGATGCAGTCTCATTAGCTTCTGTTTTAATCCCACATTTACTGTAGCTTTGTCAAATATTGACCTCACTCTTTTCTCTGTGGAGAAAATAATATAACCTCTCTAAACTATACTGTAACCAACCAATGTACCATTGTTGTGTTTCCCTCTCACTATTTTGCCACAATCTGACCTCTTTAACCTTGAAGTTATCATCATGGGAAAAAAAACTCTAATGAGAGGCACGTGAAAGAAAGCGATAGGTCTTTTCATTTGCCTGTACTGCAGCTTTAATCTCGCTATTGTTCAATAACCCCTGCATTTGTCTGCCTCTGTGTTTGCGTGCATTTTGTTATTTTCTGCACATGAACGGTGATGCTTGCATCCCAACACATACGATCCAGCATCCACCCAAACTTGATGTACTCATTGTGCATTCTGTCTCTATCGAGGCGGGCCCTCAGGTCAGGTCAAGCTGTGTCTCCTGCAGTGCAGAGTTCTGCTGCAGACCACTAATCTCTCTTACCCTCCTCCTCCCCAAGGCTGAAAGGGCTTTGAAACGAGAAAGACCACTTAGACAACCGTGTCAGAAAATGCCTCCGCGGTTTACAGCAGATAGAGTGGAGGGTGGGGGCTCTTTTTTTGTTCCCATAAAGATGAGAGATTATCCAGATTGTCAGAGATCTTATGCCGCTATCAGATGAGAGTATGGCTTTAATTAATTGGGTCTCATTCGGCCAAATGAAGTATAGAAGATTAGCTCCAGACTGCCAGCTTGTTTCCTTTAAGCCTCTCAGAGCAGGATGACTTTTTTGGCCTTTTGGGACTTAAAATGTCAGTTTTATCAAACCAAGGGATGTGAAGATAACATTTCATCCAACTCTGCTTTTTTCTAAATTCTGCATATAGACTGTATACTTTAACTATATGGCAAAACAGACATTGAGGGCATTCAAGTCACATTTGTGCAAGCAATTAAAAAAGTGCTTTTTTTTAATACCGTAGACATTAAATAATATTTGTATTTTTCTAGCACGGGAATCTTTAACACCAAATTCTCTAAATAGCTCATAATCAGATTGATTTGTCACACATTTCTAAAAGGCTAATACAGTTTAGAAAGAAAGTTAAAAAAGGGTTGAATTTATTTGATTGTTCATCATGTTACATTATTTTTTGTTCCAGCAAATGAAATTACATTTTGAGGGATTTTGAAAATGCTTTCCAAAGGCTTTTTGGGGGAAAGGACACATAGAAACACAAATAATTGTTCTTTAAAGGAAAATTTCATGAAAAACCTGACAAACTACAAGCTTTCTCTCTTGTCGGTCAATGCAATGTGATAATGCCAGAGGGTCGTTGTATCTTGAACTTCATGAGTCATAACATAATACATAATACTATTTGGCACTTTACAGGCTTTGCATTAAAAGGTATTTGCAGAAAATGCTAATGATTGTGTTTCCAATGATAGACCTTGCTATGAGCAGTAAATACCACTTAGCATATAGTTACAAGATTAAAAGTAAATATCTGCAGAGTTTAGATGTCCCCAACTTTGGTAAACAAGTCTGTGGACCCTCAGGACAGGAAATGAATCTGCTCATTTCCAGACAGGTCACTCCTGCTCTCAGGGCTTGAATGACACAGTGATGACTTTTCTGTTTTGTCATTATCCATCTCATTGTTTCATTATTGAGCCTTGTCCTCTTCAAATCACTGCAACACTTCAACACCTCCATATTCAGCTCTGAAGTTAGCAGCCTGTTCCTGCAGAATTGGTTATTAAGTCACGACAGTTGTTCCTTTTAAAAGTCCTGGGAAGCCTGCACTTTTAGAAGACTGATGTAGATTTTAAAGTATCTCTTTTTGTTTTTGTGTGTGCTGAGGCATTTTGTTTCTGTTACCTTTTTAAAGCTGTCATTTTCCAAAAAGACAGGACTACCATTTAAGTGGTCATAGAATTAAACTTTGTTCTGTTCTGTGAAACACTAGAAGTTACAATAGGTAGCAATCTTATAAAGTGATCATAAACTAACCTTTTCATTAATTTTATTTATTCCGGGTCCGATTGTATCACAAATAATGATCTGTGAAATAAATAAAGTATTCTCAACCTTAATATTTAAGTTCTTATGCAGCAGCAGATGAAGAGTGAAAGAGCCCGATCTCTTGCCAAGCTGCTGCTCCTGGCCTATTTATACAGCATAGAAGTCGTTGTTTTAAATACTGCTTCCTCCCCGCTCTCCCACTCTACACTTCCTCCGCTCTATGTGATCCTAACGAGGCTTGTTCGCTGCTAGTTAAGAGGGGCCCTACTGGAGAGGAAGCACCATCGAGGCTCTGCTTGCAAGTTGAGAGGCAGCCAGGCAAGGAAGCACTTTAAGTAGAACGACAAGGAAGAGAGCGAGAGAGGCAGATTAAGACCCGTGGTGAGAAAAAAGCAAAGAGTGAGATGGAAAAGGAAGACTGACAGGCAGTCAGAGAGTAAAAGAGATGAGAAAGAGGGTTAGAGACTGTGAGGAGGACAAAGACAGAGAGAAATTGCCAAGAATGCAAACAAAGCATCAGAGAGAAAATGATACGCCGTGTGGAGGAGAGAAAGAGGTAGACTGTACCTGTGGAGGAGATTAAGGGTCTGCATCCAGTGTGATTAATGAGCCGGCCGCTGATTGCTCATCCCCATCTCCCTCCCATGAATAATCACCACCACAGCGCTGTCAAAGAAAGAGCTTAAGATCTCCATGGTGTGTGTGTGTGTGTGTGTGTGTGTGTGTGTGTGTGTGTGTGTGTGTGTGTGTGTGTGTGTGTGTGTGTGTGTGTGTGTGTGTGTGTGTGTACATGACAGATAAGACTTAGTGTTTATGAGAAAGTAAATGAGCAGTATGTGCAATGTGATACAGTGTATAGAATGAAATGTCCCAGAGTGCAGAGTTATTGATTAAATGAAAACGTGTGTGTGTGTGTGTGTGATATGCGACATTAATTCAGGGTGTCAGTGTGTTTGAAACATGGATGATGCATGTTCTAGAGAGTACTCCTCATAATGGATGCACAGTGACACACTGATATCATTTGTACACACTGTGGGCTCTCAGGAGGGGTCCTGTCTCCCAACATGCACTACACAAACTCACCAGAGGACATCATCACATGCAGTGGTGTAATAGGTGTAATACATGACCATAAGAGAGTACATCCTCAGTATACAGTGGGGAAAAAAGTATTTAGTCAGCCACCAATTGTGCAAGTTCTCCCACTTAAAAAGATGAGAGAGGCCTGTAATTTTCATCCTAGGTATACCTCAACTATGAGAGACAAAATGAGAAAAAAAAAATCCAGAAAATCACATTCTGATTTTTAAAGAATTTATTTGCAAATTATGGTGGAAAATAAGTATTTGGTCAATAACAAAAGTTCATCTCAATACTTAGTTATGTACCCTTTGTTGGCAATGACAGAGGTCAAACGTTTTCTGTAAGTCTTCACAAGGTTTTCACACACTGTTGCTGGTATTTTGGCCCATTCCTCCATGCAGATCTCCTCTAGAGCAGTGATGTTTTGGGGCTGTCGCTGGGCAACACGGACTTTCAACTGCTTCCAAAGATTTTCTATGGAGTTGAGATCTGGAGACTGGCTAGGCCACTCCAGGACCTTGAAATGCTTCTTACGAAGCCACTCCTTCGTTGCCCGGGCGGTGTGTTTGGGATCATTGTCATGCTGAAAGACCCAGCCACGTTTCATCTTCAATGCCCTTGCTGATGGAAGGAGGTTGTCACTCAAAATCTCCCGATACATGGCCCCATTCATTCTTTCCTTTACACGGATCAGTCGTCCTGGTCCCTTTGCAAAAAAACAGCCCCAAAGCATGATGTTTCCACCCCCATGTATCACAGTAGGTATGGTGTTCTTTCGATGCAACTCAGCATTCTTTCTCCTCCAAACACGTCTAGTTGAGTTTTTACCAAAAAGTTCTATTTTGGTTTCATCTGACCATATGACATTCTCCCAATCCTCTTCTGGATCATCGATGCTCTCAAGAAGGTGAAACATATTAACTCCCGGGGTCCGGGTTAGACTCAAACGTTTTA
>NW_011342671.1:490873-494412 GCF_000735185.1 Notothenia coriiceps | reverse complement strand
TGTTTGGTTTTGTCTGTTTTTGAGAGTGTGTGTGTGGGTGTGGGCTTGCTGCTGACTGACTGCTCTGAACCTCCAGAGGCCGGTGTGAGGACAGCAGAGAGGATCAGTTTGTCTGCCAAAACAGGATTACGCTGTCAGAGGGATCAGCAGGGGCATTTACGGGCAGCTCTATTAAAGTTTAACAAAATACCTCTGCCACTGAGCTACATACAGGGTAGTCTTTTTGCTGTAAGTGGATCTATCATGCTATATTTGAATAATATAGTGTAGGACCATACCTATATAAGGCATATTTATACTTTTTATTTTTCAAAATACCAAACAGATCATGCATTTTAGCCATTCCTCATTTCGCTCAATTTAACACTGTCTTTGCATGGGCTGATTCTGTGAGAACAGCACCATCTACAGGCCTGGCATATGTACTACAGCGTCTCCAGCGCTTTCGAACAGCAATGTCCGTGGCTGTCTCCTCCTGATCGGTGGAGTTGGCCCAATAGCCATAGCGCCACTTCTGTGACGTCACAGAAGTGTTCAAATCTGGATCAGTCTGTATCAGATCCGTTGCAGCCCCTTTTTAAGAGGTTTGGGTATGGAGGAAAATAGAGAGGGTTGTGTTTTATGACACTTGGTGAGTTCTCTGAAACACCGAGGACACATATGCATGTATAAAAGACGTACAAAAGTGCATTTTGCATGATAGGTCCCCTTTAAATGGAGCCGTTTGTACACCTCATTACCATTTTCTACATATTTTCTATTAGTAAATTCTACTAAAGGAAAAATGTCCACGTATAGTGGATCATACCATCTTGGGTATGGAATGAATCTAATGAGACCTAACTTTTCTATTGTATGTCAGTTGTTGAGCTACAACAAAAGCCAACATGTGGCCTCCAACAGGCTAACGCTTGTTTTTAGCCTTGCTAATTCCTGGAAATGCATATTGCCAGGAAAGCCTCACTAAAGCAGGTTTTAAATAACATGTGGCCTCTACTGGCTGTTTAAATGGAGTAAAGAGTAAGCAGTAAATGGACAGTAAAAAAAGTTTGGAATCACTGCAACCACGAGAGGTCCTTGAGCAATTATAAGAAAAGTTAAAAAAAAGAATAGGCTGACGATTCCAGTAGAATGTGGAAGTAAACACGCACACTACAAAACACATTATTTCCCCACAGGCTCACACTAGGCGAAGATAATGAAGCTTCCTCATATATCTCTGGTTTCCGTCCATATCAGATACCAAAAACATTTCAAGAAAAGTTTGATAAAGGACCAAAGGCTAAATAACATGAAAAACCACATTGGTTATCATTTCTACTTAGATGTGTTATTCATTCTATTAGATTTAACCCCACTCCACCACACCTCTTATCGCAGCACATAAAACATGTCTGATGCCCGACCCATGTGACCGGGGGGGTGCTGGGACAGGGGGGGCCGCAGGGGTGCTGGGGCAGGGGGCCGACAGCAGCTGACTGCAGGATCAGTGTCTGAAGTGTCAGAGCTGCGGTCAGCTGCCGAGCAAACGGACAGCCTCTTATGAATGACAGCTATTCACCTCCCCATCACATGAGAGCTGCCTCCTCCACACAGCGCAGAACAATATGTCTCTGTGTCCCCTGGTACAGTAGAGCCTGGGGGGGGGGGGGGAGACAAACTGTGACCATGAGGACAGAGATCACCGCTGGCGACAGGAGAGAGAGTTTGTGTAAGCGACCTACCTTGATTTTCTTTTGAATAATCTTTTCAAAACTTAAAAAAAGGTCTCACTTTTGAAAAATGTCATATTTTTCGAAAATGTACCTTACATTTACTACAATTATATAATCGCCAAAATTACTTTGGAAAAATCCCATTACTTCTAAATGACCTTAATTTTAAAATGACTTGATTTTGGAAACATCTATAAATACTCCTTCCATGATAAATGTCCTTACTTTTTTGGTTCTTCTCACCTTAGGGAAAACATAGTTCTGTGTCATGCAGCAGCAAGTAGGGCAGCACCAGCCACTGGCAACAAAACACCCCATCATATTCTTTCTTTAGCCTTCTTTAACCTTCACTCTTTTGCTTCCTCTGCTCATCTGTTATGAAAACAGAGGACGCTGGGGGTCCACTCCTCCTCTCTGTTACGTCAGAAGTGTTTGCTCCTGGCATGTGGGCAAAATGTACCTCACAACCTTTTGTTACTGCTCGGAAATCAAGTTATCACACCCCTGTATCCCCCCTTCTCACTATGTTCCTTGACGCCAACGTCAGAAGGAGAAATTAGTAAATGACCCAATTACAGTGTACTGCACTGAGAGAAGAAAAGGAGATGGTAATGGGAGAAAGGAGAGGGAGTGGGCGGGGGGGGGTCTGTTTAGACGGTAAAAGGAGATGCAGTGACGTCATCACCAGTGGACAAGTGGTCGGGAAAAAAAGGAAAATATGATAGAACAGCAGAAATGACATGAGTAAAGTGCTGTTTAAACTGCAAACCCCTGTTATAATGTCCACACAGCTGAGCCTCTGGGAGGGAGAAGTGACCTCCCTCGGTGACAGCGCGGTGCCAGTTGGCCCATAGCTGGATGCAGCAGAGGATGCTCAGCTGCTGCAGTGTTTCTGTGAGCCAACCAATCCTGCTCACATCGATTCACAAGCAGCGACTCTGGGGCTGTGCAACGGTGCGGCATGCATAGCGTTGCATAATAAAAAAGCCATGCTGGTAAACAAGGAGGACCACATCCTGCCACTGACACCAAAGTGTTACAGCTGTAACGCCACCGCATGTCGCTGGAATACTTTCTCATTCATTCGTCATCAACCCACAGGAATGTATTTTTCTGACAGGCTCAAGGTACAACATGTGCTGTGGTTGCCAAGTGTACACACACACACACACACACACACACACACACACACACACACACACACACACACACACACACACACACACACACACACACACACACACACACACACACAACTAGACTGCATCAAGCTCACCACCCCTATGGATTTACCTTGGCTACAATAACAAACAGTGTGGGAAGACAACCCTGCCTGTTTCGAAATTCTTCCTTTTGCATCCATAACACCCTGAGAAGTGACACACACACACACACACACACACACACACACACACACACACACACACACACACACACACACACACACACACACACACACACACACTTGCAGATACTCACTTCTGAATTCTGTACAGGGATCAGGCAGATATCCTCCTTTCTCATCAGTCAAAATATTTTGTTTCACACTTGTCCTCCCCCCTGCTCTCCCTTGTCTTCCTGTCTTTCAGCGGCAGACTAAAAAACAAGAGTGGCTGAAGACAGAGAGAGAGAGAGAGAGAGAGAGAGAGAGAGAGAGAGAGAGAGAGAGATAGAGAAAGAGAGAGGGAGAGAGATCTGCAGTGCTGGAACTCTGTCAGTATGCTAAAGCCTGGACCTGCTTTGCCTCCCACTCTGTTTCTCTCCTCCCTCCCTCCCAGAGTTTTCTTCAAGGTCAGTGGTTAGAGCAGCCTTCTTGACTCCTCC
>NW_011342671.1:441329-490828 GCF_000735185.1 Notothenia coriiceps | reverse complement strand
CCCCCCCCTCTCCACCCCCTGCACCCTTCTGAGGCTGGGCACCAGGACAGTAATTACCTTCATGATCCAGATTAACTCCTGGGTGTGCTCTTGTTGTGCTACGCTGGGCCGGGACAACACACAGGCAGGATTACTGTGTGTGTGTGTGTGTGTGTGTGTGTGTGTGTGTGTGTGTGTGTGTGTGTGTGTGTGTGTGTGTGTGTGTGTGTGTGTGTGTGTGTGTGTGTGTGTGTGTGTGTGTGTGTGTGTGTGTGTGTGTGTGTAAGTGTGAGTGTGTGTGGGGATGTTAGACCCCACAAGGAGGGCCAGGGGCAGGCAGACAGGCAGGATGGCACACTCTTAAGCCCTGCAGGAGACACGATAAAGACAGAAGGAGAAAAAGACACTGAGCTAACAGCAGGAGTGCATCTGGACAGACACAACACGGCACGTCACATTTAAGAAACATTTATGGTATGCAGAGTGTAATAAATCAATTAAATGTAGTTTAAATGAGCAGAATTTCTATAGGGGATGATAAAGCCTGGTATCAAAGATGCTATGGAATTACACTGATTTACCATATAGATGATAACATGTCAAAACGATGTTAAATAGCATCTTTAGCTTTTGGGCCCACACGCAGGATTCTCATAGAAGAAACCAGAGTTAAATAGCTTAGCACTGACAGTTCTCGTCGTTTAAACACACACCAGATTAAGCTCTCTGATTTAAAGGCAATATAAACACAATCAGGAAGTGAAAAGCAGTGCGCTGTCATTACTGAGTGCAAAGCAGCCCCCCCCCTGCAGAGTGAGCGGAGGAGCTTTGCTGACCGTTTAGCTGCTACATTCAGTGGTTTTGGATCCTGTGATGGGATTAGAGGGGAGACGTCTGATGGGATGAGATAGAACTCAATATAGAGAAACAGGAAGTATTCCTTCAGCGGAAGCATAAACTCAATACAGGACTTCTAATCACATTGATTGACAACAAAGTATCTTAGTTTGGGGAAAATGCTGCCTTGTGTTCGGTAACAGAGCACATTTTACTTAACGTGCTTATTTATTTACATTTATAATGCGTGTTATTGCCATCTAACTGTTCCTATTTTTGCATTTTCTGACTAATTATCATAAGAAACACATCATATCATACCCAATGTATAACATAAGCATTACTGATCAACATGGAATCATTCACCCGCCAAACCCTATTTAAAATAAATAAAAAGGAACACATTACCCTTCATTATTCTGAGAGATTATCACAGTTCCTGTAATAGTGAGAAACAGTACATAATAGTGCTTTTTCAGAGACTTACAGAGATGCTCAGGAGATGGTGACATCATCCGCAGCCAAAGGAGCCGTCTTTGTTGTGAATAAAGTGGATTTTCTTGTGTTGTAGTGACACCTTCTGGTTGTTTGTGGTAAGTACAACACCTGCAATAGTGCTTTTGTACAGAATGAATGGCTGACCTGAAATATGATGTGTGCATATTAGGCTTCAAATCAATATACTAATCAATGAATTACAATATGCTGGTGCCACTGGTAGGTCAACTAATGTAATGGTGATATGTGAGAACAAATTAATAACAAATATAAATCAACATTAAATCGACTTGTAGTAGAGTACTTAAAATCAGAGGACATGTCAGGTGACAAGTTTCTTTTGTATTTCAAGACATTTTGGAACAGCATGCGGCAAAACAAACCAAAGAAATACAATAATAAGCATGCAACATCAATCAGACGTGAAGTTGGGCCAGCCAACAGATACCACTCACAATATACACAATGTAGAAATAGATGAAAAAACAACAACACCAACAAAAATAATAGTTATAAAAAAAGAACTGAAGGTGAACAAGTGGAGGAGCTGTTGTTACAGTACAGAACCAGCAGGTTGAGGCATACAGTGTGAGGTTGGTGACGTCAAACAGAAGAGGTGAAATGAAAAACTGTCCATCTCCCTGCATATCAGAGGAAACTCCATGCACGGAAAATGCAGCATTAACTGGATGAAATGTTATCTTAATGTATTTAAAATCAAATGTAATCAAGGCTGGTAATCACAAGACCTTGGAAAGTATCTAGGGAAATAAATGATGTACTTATTCTGTTAAGGTGAGTCCAAAAGGCACATCACATTTCAAACAAAAAAGGGTGGAAAGTAGAAAACTGTAGAGTATTTCAAGTCATGCCAGAAGAATTGTAATCGAGCACAAAATATGGTACACACTTTGAAAAAATAAATCTAAAGCCCTGCTTTTAAAATCCATCATTTCCATCATTTTATTTAAATAAAATATCACTTCAAGCCCCAAAACATCACAAAATGTCAGGGGAGGGTTTTGTAAAAAAAAAAAATGTAATTATTTCCAACCAGTACGATGACTAAGAGACATTGAGGTGAACAAAATGGCATGAGGCAAGATCAAAGAATCCAAAGAAATGTGAAAAGCACACAAACAGGACTGGTTGGGGTAAACCATACATGAAAACAAAATACAGTACTCGTCTGCTTCCTGTGCTAACAAAAAGGCAAACGTTAAATACTGCATGAACCAGAGATGTGGTTCAGTAAATAGTAAATACAGGTTCATGTAAAAACACACCACAAGTCTCTGTGAAAGTCCCTCATTAACAGTTCTTCAATGTGACTCTTCAAAGTGTCCCGTCGCTGATTTGTCTGCAAGCAAATCTCAATTTGAACAACCTGAGCTGTACCCAGTAGTCTGCATACAGTGCATCCAACGACAACCAAATACATCATTACACCCTAACAGTCGATACATACTGAAAGTCTATATTCATGATGTGTTACACGTGTGCCTGTAGCTCCAAATTCAACGCCATTTCTTTCCATGTTTGTGTAGCTGTTAAGTATAAATAAAAGCAAGGAACATGATTGAAAGCTGTTCACAACAAACTAGTTATGTACTGTAAGTCCAAAAAGATCACCTCAGACTAACTCTACTGCTATCGTGCTACTGTAGTAAGTATGTAAAAACGACATAGTGTTACTGAGTGTCATTAGTCTCTATAGGCGCCCTGCCTGAACTGGCTGTGATCTCTGACCCTACTGTAGATCATACAGTCGTTGAACTACATCACAGTGTCAAGGCATAGAATGGCTCATTGTGGCAGAAATCAGGAAGTAGTACACGATGGTGATAAAGAGGTTAAGGACCTGGATTTGGTAAACAACAAAATACCTGTATGGTAGGTTAAGAAAAGAAAGAAATCCTTCAAATGACACTGTGTCTTTGTGCATGGGTCCCCCACTAGGGGTCGCCAAAGCTTAACAAAGCAACTTTAAATTCAACTACAGTTGGCCTGTATCTCTGCTTTTCATTCATTTCTGTGCCAAAAATAAATCAAATTGTTATTGTTAGATGTGCCTTTCCTCTTCCTCTGCTAAACAGCGTAATTAATGAATAAACTAGGCAGTTAAAACAACCAGGGACTAAGAAAATACTGAATTTGTCCAAAAAAAGGAAGCTAACCAAGTATGCATGATTCCAAGAAATACATAATACAGAGAATTGTATTAAACGTTCCTAAAACCAGCAGGAAAGCTCATCTCGGAGGCAATATTCACACTTGTTCAACACTCACTTCCTGCTGATATTGCTTTCACTTTTAACTAATTGTACAATTGTTCCATACTGTAATTATTATGCGCGATTAATATAACTTGAAATGTCCAAAATACTATTGTCACTTAGTCAGGGGTCGTCAGAATACTCAATGATAGAAAAAAGGTTTGGGAACCACTGTCTTAAGGGTTATCCTGTATAGTGAAGGCAGCATGAGAACGAAACTGTGACAGAATACTGAGTCAGAAGGAATTAGGCAACATCTGAACAAAGTCCAGGATGTGGATCCACAGAGGCCAGGATTCGACATGATCAGGAGCAGGACACACACGCCATCTCATTTGAAAGTTCCAGCATATTGTTCACTTCATAACACTGTCTCTGATTTGACATACTGCTGTTTATCTGATTGTGTAGTCCTATTTCTTTAGGAGCCGTGTCAACAATCCTGTCATTCAGTTCTTCAGTGAGAAATCCCTACTTCAGTTTAGCAGGACTATCTCTCTGCTGTACACCCTCGGGAACTTCCATGGGAAGTATTGTCAGGTGAGGCGGAGCAGGCGGGGGCGGGGGCGGGGGGGGTCAGTGGCGTGACTGGTGGAGCTGCAGACGGGAGGCTCAGCTCTGGTAGCTGGGCGCGGCGGCCTGCTTCTGGGAGAGGCGCAGCAGCTCCTCCCTGATGGCCTTGATCAGGGAGGCGGAGGAGTGGTTAGGAGGAGACGTATTCAGGGGCGCTGACAGGTAGCCCGTCCCCGAGATGTCCAGGTGGGCAGGGGGCGCCGAGGGCTCCCTGATGACACCTCTGGGCGTCTGGAAGATAGAGCAGGACGTGTAGTCAGGACAGTCCAGGAACTGAAGATGAGGAAGGAAGGATGAAGAGAAGAGAAAGAGGGGAAATTGAAGAAGAAAATATCAAGAGACAGAACTAGAGTGTGAGAGAAGAGAGAACTAGAAGAATAGACTTTAAAAAACAGACACTTCAAACTTTCTTCCCCTTATTTATTTAATGGGGTTAAACACTCAAATCAAAATGTTCATAGAAGCTTCATTATTTCCTAAAATGTATGGGTTTTACAGTTTTCTAACAAACGCTACTTAAAACTGATAGAGCACTTGTTCAGGACTACTTTCTTTAGTGGCGTGATACACATTTGGTGCTGTAGTCTAGAGAATTGACATCAATAGGGCAATGTATGTGGGATTGACTTAAAATAGACTACAGTACCTATGTTCATGTTGAAAAAAGATGGCCGCAATGCAACAGTGAAACTTGCCGTGTTTGTCATATTTCTGAACAAACATGGAGGTTTTACAGCACAGAGGAATACGCTATACACAGACGTTGAGTACACAGACAACAATAGTTCTTAGAAACAGTTCACTGTTGATTTTTCATCTTTTTCTGGGAGTTGTTGACATTAAACAAACATTTTATTTCAGTATGATATGGATAGAAGACAAGACCTCGGTATTAACAGAAACACATTTGTGATGTACTCACTGAATCTTTCTCAGGCTCTGCCCTGGAGTAATTGTCGCCATGGTAATGGTTCCAGCCGAGGCCTCCGTTCTGCCCTGGAGCGGGCCTGACCCCCGCTGGGTAACCATTCATCCGACTGGACAATCCCACCTGTGTGAGATGATGGAGCTGGGCGCCTACACACACACACACACCCCCACACACCCCCACACACACACACACACACACACACACACACACACACACACACACACACACACACACACACACACACACACACACACACACACACACACACACACACACACACACACACACACACACACACACACACACCCCCCCACACACACACACACACACACACACAATGTCAGAGCAACACAACCAGACACTCAATTCTCAGCAGCCCCTTTAATATACTTTGATGCAATCACTACAGTTTGAAAGCACTCCGTGTCTCTGCTCAATGCCAGAATCCATTTCTCTGAGCGTAAGTCACATGATGGCAGCAGCATCACGCCGGCTCCTTTAATAATTTAAGACAGAGACAAGGCGTTTTGACAGGTTTATGGGACGGAAGTATGCGTTTGTATTAGGGAACAGCTCTGTGGCCCACATCCAGAAGTGATGAAATAAAACAATCTATACATTTCTCAACCTTTAAGCATTGGTTCCTAAAGTCTTTGAGGTTTAGACAGATGTACACCATGGGTGCTTTCTTTACATCTGAATCCAATCGAATGTTCAAGGCATGAACCTGAGCAGTTTGTGTGTATGTGCATTTTCCACCTGTACCTGTGGACCCCCCCCCCACTGGTCGGGGTCTGGCAGATGAGGGCAGCTCGGCGGCGTAGAGGCCCCTGCTGGAGTACAGGCTGTCGGGGGGGGGCGGCTCACACTGCCCTGCTGTGTCTCCTGGTGGCAGGTAGCTGGAGCCAAGACCCTGCCTGAAAACAAGGGACATATTGTTGTGATTTAATGAAACGTGTTGTGACAGATTTATTGGAATTCTACTCAGCTTCAATTTCATATTTCATATTTCATGATAAGGAAAGCCTGTGTCTAACTCAACACAAGTAGAGGCAATACGTATGTATAGAGGTCCAGAAACTCCACTGTTACAGATTCTTGTCAGAGGTTAAAAAAGACTTTAAAATGTGTGTTTACCTTTTCTTAATTGTTGAGATTCTTCAAAATAATCTAACACATTATAGATAATTAATAATTGCAGCAAATGTTTTAAACTGCTCGATAAAGCTCAATGTTTCCTTGGGGTTTCACATCAATCATTTTGAATCTGACAGCACTTTCACCGCTGGTAAACAGGCTTCAGGTTGTACGGTCATGTCAGTGCTTCTCATTCCAGAAGGGAGATATAAGAACATTTTCCAGCACTAAAGGGTGTTTTGTTCAACAACATGGAACCAGCCACGTCATGTCCGACTCAGGCTACTCAGAGACATTTATTTATTTGATAACAAATCAAAAACAATACTCAAATGTCAGCACATACTGCCAAATGAATAAAGCCTGTCCAGAGGAAGGAACACTTATTTGGAAGCATACTAACACTTGATGATATTGCACAATACATGTGTCCCAAAGAGCGAGGACGGATCTATGTGATGCAAACAACAGCCTCGAAACTCATCAGGATTTTACGGACGTTTTTGAGCGCATCTATTACAAAATATCACTTAACATTGCACTTAGCTCATGCATCTCCCTAGACAACTTTAAATCTGAAAAGGTCTTCCACTTAAAAAGTAAATATGTTACAGTATTATGTCATATAAGATAAGATCAACCTTTATTGATCCCTGTAGGGAGATTCAGGTGTTTTATATACTTATTTGACTTGTTTGTATATTCACATTTCTTGTACACATTCTTCTGGTTTCAAAATAGTTTTATAACATTTCTATATTTGCTTTTGACTTTATTTTCTCTTTCAGTTTTGATGTGGTTATACACAAAGCAAAATCCCTGTATGTACATGTAAAGTCCTAGCTGGCAATACACATAATTTCGACTCTGATATAGTCTTAACTTTTTCACAATCTACCACCATGAGCGGCTGACAGCTGATGACATTTCAGCTCCACTGTGCTCACATTTCCGGAGGTGATAATTAGTTTGACCACATGGGGTCTCGGAGTAGTTCAGGGACCACTGCTTGTACCTGATCCATTAATCCTATAAAGTAGAGATGACTCCTCTTTCACTATTCATGAGGCCCAACTTAGTGGGAGGAAAACATTGCCCCGGCTGAAGTGCTTAAAGTCAGTCTGTTCTGATCAATAAGGAATCCCTCTGGTGAAGGAGGAACTTAACATCACATAAGCATTTTATTTATTAATGTATACATGAATACTTCATTTCCATGCTCCACTCTACTAACCTGGATATCAGGCCTTGGATTGGAGGAGGGGACAGATCAGTGAACCTCTGGGGAAACAAGGGAAGAAGCACAGTGCTTAGGAGACAGTCACAATTATAATGGTAAAAACGGAAAAAGGTCTTTGTGGCTCTCAAATACAATCAACTCATAAAATATTCATAAAGGATGTACATCGAAGGCTGCATCTTGTAGCTGATCAAAAATATTGCAATAAAAGCAAAGAGAGCTTGTTTTCTGCAACGCAGTGAAAGTTATTTTCTTACACTGTAGAAAACATTGTTGTTTTTACTAAGCATGCTCTTGTTGGATATCCTTCTTTTCTTCTCAGCTGACCTTTTATAGCATCTTAAAGCAGTGAACCTGCAAAAGGCTTTTCACGGCTCCACTGATCACTGTAAAGTGAAGTCTCTCACTATACGTGTCACCTGGGGATGAACACGGTGTTGGACCATCAGAGGCAGAGCAGTGATTCATGTACAGTACGTTGAAAGCTGTGAAATGCATTAAAGAAGGAATTCTAAGAACGCAAATGAGGCACTTCCACCATAGTGATTTGTAAGGTGTGGCTGAATAGGGAAGTGTTTTGTTTTATAACTATTAAACATCATAACTATGAAATACTACACTTCTGTTTTTCTGTGGTGGAAGAAGTACTAAGATTTTAAGCTTGAGTAAAAGTAGCAATATCAAATTGAAAAGTACAAAAGTATTGGCTTCAAAATATACCTAAAGTACTCAGAGTAAAACAACTTGTTGTACATAATGATATTTATTACATTACGAGACTGTGACTGTTGGTGCATTAATGTCTCAACAGCTTGTGAAGTTGGAGCTGGTAATTACCTTAGCATAAAGTAACATAAAATGAAAATACTTAAGTAAAGTACAAGTCACTTTAAAATTGTAACTAATAAATATACCTCATTACATTCAACCACTTCTGTTTTTTCATTAAAGGTTTTGCAAACGTTTTACTGCTCTAGTTGTTGTGATTTCATGGGCCTCAACCTTTATGTAAAGCTAATATAACACTTTACCATCTCTAAAAAAAAACTCATCATTTTTTACCTTCAGAATTTAGTGCCTGATGGCACTGAACATCCTATTTTCATTTCAGCTCAGTTTTAAGCTACTCCTTAGCTTAGATTCCAAAGCAGGGGATATGCTACAGATCCATGCTGTCTCTTGGCAGCTCCACCCATAACATAAAACACTATTAACTGAGTGCGGCACACGTGCAGTATTATGGACTCCAGGCTAAGCGTGCTAATAAACCGCAGCGCTGCATAAACCGGCCTTTGTATTGTGCTGATTTGTTCTCTTCAATAATTACGACAGTTAAAGAATAAAAACAAATACAAACACTGAGGATTATTATTATTATTATTATTCCAGCAGCCTTCAGGCGGTTTGTATGACTGTACGGTCTTTGAAAGCAGCCTGCAGAGAGGGGGGCTATGCAGAGTGAGCGTATATTCCTGAAGAGACTTAGGAGTTGTAGAAAGCTGACGGGGGTTGTAAGGTCGCAGCTTCATGGGGGTGACAGATGGAGGAATACTTAACTGATTAGTTTGCTAAGAGGACACGATTAAAGTTGAAGCTATAGGCTTCATGCTGAGCTGAACAAACCTTGGGAAAGGAAGGAGAGTGAATACAGATGATTTTAGATGTGTCTATTAAGTCTTTTACTATTTTTATAGAAAAAGTTTAAAGGGGGAGGTTATTTCTCTAAGTAACCTTTCACCAATACTTGATTTAGCAAAAAGAAGCTAAATCTCTGGTGCTAACACATCATTTGGTTCAGTGCTACAGGAACTCAGTATTATTTCACGTTGACTGAATGGTTAATATCCTGTTAATATCCTGTAACTTACACCAGGGAAAGGGCCATGAGCTTGGTAGGACGGACCCCACGGTCTGGGGCCCCTGCCTGGGGGGCTGGAGAGGGGGGGGTTGCTGTTGACTCCGGGCAGAGTGATGCCTGCCGTGCTGCCCTGAGAGGTGGGCGACACCAGGGCGAAGGCATCGTCCAGCAGGGAGTGCATCTGCTGCCGCGCCTCCTCGATGGAGGGCTGTGGAGGCATGTAGGGGGGCGGGGGAGGGGCATGTCCCGGTGGAGAGCAAACAGGGCCGAGGAACACGTCATCGGTGGGGGAGGAGCTGCTGTGAGGGGAGCCTGGGCCTTGGTCAGGGTCCGACTGCAACACACACATTTGCGGACAGTTAGAGGGGTCTAGGGTTGGTGTAGGATTGTACACATGCGGTGATTCCCATGCAGTGTCCATTTTGGCAGCTATTTTATATTTCATCTCAGTAATACCTTTTTGGAGGAAAATGCTAACGTCACATTTAGGTCGTTTCTATCCTTCGTTTTAGTCCAGATTAAGTTGACGCAGTTTTTTACTTTTAGTCAACTTTTAGTCCATTCTATTCATCTAAATGTTTTTTTCTTTACATTTTTTCAGCTAGTTTTTTGTTTAGTCCTTTGTCAATTGTCCTTTCTTGCTCTTCCGTCATTTTAGTCAAACTTATTTTACATGATATTTTATTTCATCTTCATTATCTGATAAAAAAACACAAGTGTTCCTGTTCTACTCACTATGTAGGCCACATTGTTGACTCCAGGACACTTCCTGTACACAGCATCATTGTCTTCAGAGATGAGGTGGTCTTTGTCTGCCTCCATCATGCCTCCGATCAGCTGCTCCTTCATCCTCTGTTTGGGCGAGCGCCTCCCTCGACCACTGACAGATAAATGGACAAATATAAATGAATCTATTGAATGAGTATTATTCCATTCATGAAAGCCACGCCGGATGTAAAATGTCCTCCAAATCAAGATCAACTTTTCCACCATAGAACTAAATAAGTGCCATGAGCCAAACCTTCTCTTTGAGTCCATGAAGAAGGAGGGCGTCTGGGCATCAGGGTCCAGGATCTTATCGATCTGGGTCTGAGCTTTCTGATAGATGCGATCCTGGTCCTTAGCATCTCCGTGGCCATTCGTGGATTCATCCATGGTAGGGAAGTCATAGTGGCCCTTCCTCTTGGCACGCAGACGGATCTTGTTACGATGGTGCTCAATTTCGGACTTTTGCCTCAGTGCCACCTGGATCTGAGGACACAATTACCTCTTTAGACGGCATTCTCAAAATAGGCACAATTAAGACTCATAGTAGATGAGTTACGACTTTAACAAGCAGCTAGACGATTGTTCATGCGTACATACATTACACAGAATCACAAGAACTACAGCAGCATCAGAGGATGAATAATGTTATGTCCATTTCAACCAGTAAATTAGGGAATGATATATTCTAAAGGAATTGGAGCGATGACATCTGCTCCCATTAGGTTTTCTTTATCAAACCGATGACAGTCATTGAAGTCTTTGATTCATCTGTACTTTACAAGGAGCCAATTTGGGGTTCAAAATAATGTCATTTTTTCTATCTAATAAAGAAGAAAGACCAGAAGACAGTGTTGCCTACTTTTTAGTGGTCTGTTCACTCTGGTTTAACATGTATTTAACATGTGTCTTCAGTACCATCGATAACAATGTTAATGTTTATACTTTTGGATTCTTTCATCAAGATAAGTTTATGCCAAAAAAGAAGAGCAAACCTCTTTGTTGATTTGGTTTGGGTCGGACAGTTTGCCGTTGATGGGGGGGCTGCGCAGTGGGGGGAGGGCCATGGGCTGCATGGCGATGAGCTGGATTTTGTTGGGGAGTCTTCTGCTTGCATCTGCTGTGCGAGACATCCGATCGACGTGTTCAAAGATGGCGGCCGAGGACAGCTGCTCGTTTGTGCCATTCATAGGAGGAGGACCTGAGGAAGGAAGCATGAAAGTAAAGGTCAAATCTTAGGAAACACGGTCAGTCCGAATGCTAATGGGGACTTAAACCAGGGGACTAAACACAGACAACTACTGCGTAAGAATTGGAATGAAAACTTTGTTTCTAGTGTGGATTAAATGTTTCTGGTGTTGAAATGAAATGAAGACTGATTAGTATTTAGAAAAGCTAAACCTCATTCCAAACAAGGACTTTCCCTTTGTTGGTGAAGTTGGTCTCTACACTGTGACGGACAGCTGAGCAGACAGTGATGGATAGCGGGGCAGGAATCTAGCACAGAAACAAACAGACAGCACAGACACAGCTGCTGGAGGTCACGCCTGAGGACTGCAGGGACGCAGACAGAGAGGACAAACTCTTACCAATTCTATTCTTGCCTGCAAACCGCAGCAGAGAGGGAACAAAAGAGTTGTATAGAGGAGAGGGAGATCAAATAAAAGCAGCTGAGATAGAAGTGGTTTGTAGCAATAAACATAAAAAAAGCCTTATGAATTGAGGTCTGCCCACCATGAGAGCTGTTTCAACTTGAACAAATGAAGAGAAAAAAGAGGAGAAGCAGACGTTCTAAAGAGGGACGGGGCAAGTGAGTCATCTAGGAGGATGAATCTCTGCGGCTAATAAAAGCTTCTGGTCTTGTGAAGTTCATTAATCAGAAAGAAGGGAAAGGAAGGGAAAGAGCTGCTTCAGAGGATCAGAAACACCCGGATCCACTGACAGGAAGAGACATTACATACCACTGAGTGTGTCTCATACGCAGCCTCCTTATGAACACTGTGGCAGAGCATATACAGCGCCGGGCGGAGATTTATCAATAACAAAACAGAGACCATTCCTCTGTGAGTGAGTCAGGCTGGAGTCTGTGTGCCTGACTGCCTCCGGCTCCAGCTCCTAGTCTCTGACTGGCATCGCAGGCTTGAGTCTATCAACAAGCTGTCACATGGAGTAACTTCATCTGGGTTTCCCCCGCCTATCCCTCTCTGCCTCCTCTTTTTGGACTTCTTTTGACCACCAACTAGAGTTCCCACCAAGTGTTGTTTTTACCCCCACTGTTCATTTTGATGTCATTGCTTGGCTCGTCGCCGCACTTTCCCCTCTGCGTCTTTTTTTCCCCACCTCTTCAGAGAGTGACCCCTGCCCTCTATCTGCCCCGCATGTCAATCAAATCAGGCCAGCTTGAGTTGCTCTCTTTTTGTCCGCCCAATCCTTTCCTCCGTCCCCTTCCCCCCCTCGTGTGTGCTCTCTGTGTTTGGAGGAGTGATGAGAGTGTTGCCACGGCTACTACTTGCCATTTAAAACATTGATGGGGAGCTTATGCGTCTGCTTTCTGTCGCTGGGCGTGGCGTGCGCTCTCAGGTTCTCCTCTGTCGATTCACGCTCACTGGAGTGGTCACTTACCACCGAGTCCCCGTCAGAAGGAGAGATCCTACAAACACACATAGTAACATGAATAATACAAGCCTGGGAATACACTAACATGCGGAAATACCCATGCATAATTGTGAATAGTGCTTTTTCAGAAAGAAAAAAGCGGAAGAGACTTCTAGGAAATGCTCATTTGGTTTTAAGTTTGTCGTGCTGCATGCTGGAAAGTGTTTCCACTGAGATAATTATAACATTTGTCCTGGTTGGCTATCAAGAGAAGAGGAACAACCGTTATTAAATCCTCACCATAAAACAGATTACTGTAATGGACTTTAATAGCAACTTAAGTTAAGAAATGCATTAAACAATATGCTACTGAGTTGGTGTCATCTCTTAAGCGATGCAATTAGTGTTATAACTAAAGTTACAAAAACGTAAAACCCGAGTATGTATGAATGACGGACCCTTAATGTCTGGTGCATTAATAATTGATCTGAGGATCCGTCAGAAGCTTTTTGTCTGCTTGACTGACTGTCCCAACTGAGGAAGGTAGAAAACCAGAGTGAAAAAAGAAGCTGTTAAATGTGTAAATACACACCGTTATAGGGAGGAGAACTAAAACCCAAACACATTTCTTTGATTAAAACAAGTTTTTGACCAGGAGAAGAGAAAATACTACACGATAAAAGGCTGGTAATGCCTATTTAGAGACTATTTTTTACCCTTTTGTTTTGCACGTAACCCATGACAGCACAACCTACGCAGACATAAACTGAAGTCATTTAATGTCCTTATTTCTGGACATTTATTTGGACTAGTTTTGACCGTTTTTTAGTCGCTCTGCAGCACTGACCTATCTCGCCTTCTGCTGCTGCGTGACGCCTTGGTGGAGGCTTTGGATAAAGGTGTGGGGATCTCCCCATTTTCAGACGGACTGAAGCCATCTTTAAAGCATAAGGGGAGGGGTCCGGGGCCGGGCCCTGGCTGGACCGCCTCCTGGATCACCATGACATCATCCTTACTCTGCTGGCCAAGGTGCAGCTTGGCAAAGTCGAAGCCTTTCACACTGGGAGCCTGCAACTGAGGAGAAGGAGAGCGAGAGGAAATATTAGGGAATGGAAATATAAAGGTATTAATACACTGCCATACAGACAGTATATTAATTGTTTATAATATATATATATATATTTTGTAGCAAATATGAAGAAAATACGGGTTCAGATGAAGTTTTGAGTACACAATTAGACTGGATGACTCAGAAAGGACAAGACATTAATGAATAGAGAAAAATAAATTGAGAAACAGGGATTGAGAAACACTGGGGGAAACACTGGGCTGCTTCCTTTCCATGGAGTTGGTGGAGGGGGATTAAGGCTGACGATGGAATCAGAGAGACTATCAGAGTGGAAAGCCCTCGGGACTCCAACAGCCATAGAGTAAACAGAGGATGTCAGACCCCGGTATGTGTGCTTGCAGTTTGTGACACTGAGATGTGTATACCAGAGAGCAGAGGAGTGACGTGAAGTGTTCCCGTTAATGCTCTGAATTAGACGTAAACTCGCTGAGTTTATTCACGCAAAATGTCTGGCTTAGCAGAGACTTGTTGGTATACAACTGCTAATCTAGGTTGAAGCTTGCCAGTATGAAACTGCTAATCCTGGCAGGGAGACAGAGAGTGTGTGAATGTGTTATGTTTGTGCTCTCTACGGCATATAAACAAGTCTTAAGTAAAGCGCTGAAAACACTGCAGTAGAAGCTGTTCAAGAGAACATGTTATGCAAATGTTCAGGTTCATATTTGTATTTTGTGCCTCAACTGTGCTTTAAAGTTCACCCTCTGTCTGAAACCAGAGCCCAGTCTGCTCTGATTGGTTAGCTGGCTGGCTCTGTTGTGATTGGTCAAACGCTTAGAGATGTCCCGCCCCTAAGCCTATCAAGTACAATGTGTTAGAGCGTTCGATGCATCCCATTAACATGACCATTAGCCAATAGAAGCGCAAGTTTTACAAAGTGACGTTACGTAGTGATGTCACTATGTTACAGAAGTAAACAAACGAGTCCAATCGAGGTGTTTCAGGCAGGGGGAGGGAACTTTGGGATTTTAGCCTTAGCAGACCATTTACATGCAGGAAAACCTTTATAACACACTACAGGAAAGGGAAAACCCCCAAAACCATAAAAGGGCCTCTTAAATTGAAAATGACCACTCTGGCAGAACAACATGTAAACACACAGCTAGCGATATCACTCGCTCACTAATCAGTACTCAGCTTGGTTCGGGTCTCAAAGTAAATTAGGGAACCAACAAACAGTCTACAGATGCAAAATGAAGTCTGTTATTACTAGTCCACAACGCAGTGATCGGTCAGGATCTACATACTATAAACACACCACTTCTAAATCCACAGTATAATAATGGGTTTTCTGTCTCGACATCATAACCGGGTACAGGAGGATCCTATTGTCTATCAACGCACACAAGCACTAGCATCTAGCACTACGGAACAATATACCTCGTCCTGGGCTCTCCTCCCTTGAGTTAACACTTTCCTTTTGTCTTCTTTTGTCTTTGTCTCTGCGGTTTTCATTAGCACTGCTTTGCTCTCTTCTCTTCTTTGATCTGCTGCTTTCGCTTTCAATTGCGGCTTTTTCTCATCTTCTTCTTCTTCTTCTTCCCCCTCGTCATCCTCCTCTTCTTCTTCTTCTTCTTCTTCTTCTTCTTCTTCTTCTTCTTCTTCCTCACACTCGTCCTCCTCTTCTTCTTTTTCCTCACACTCTTCTTCCTCTTCTTCTTCCTCTTCTTCTTCTTCCTCCTTAGTGCTCATACTCAGTTTGTGTCTAGGGAGAGCTACTGGTGTCTAAGCAGAAGCAATGGTAGATATCATCAATATTTCCAGTGATGATTCTTGTCTGTATTTCAAACATATGTAAAGACTCTGCTAACTATTACAGTAGCTAGTGTTGTTCTTTATATAACTGCACAACATTTCAGCTGCTCAGACAGCAAACACACACACAAACTAGGTCTCTTCTACATCTTCTCTAAAGCACCAGACACTGCTATGTACCTTCCCTCTTTTAACCTCTTCCTCCTCCTCCTCCTCCTCCTCCTCTTCTTCTTCATACTCCTCTTCTTCGTCTTCATACTCCCACTCTTCCTCCTCACTATGCTCTATATCCTTTTTAGTCGGAGGGAGAGTGTGGTGAAGCGGGGTCTTTGATTCTCCGAATGAGGTAGTAGACTGAGAGAAGGGGAGCGGTGTTAAGTGACAGATGATTGTGTTAAATGTTACATCTGCACATTAGATTCATCACATTAACCCAATGTACAGAGTGAAGTTCAAAGCTCAGCTCCACATGAAGAGGAGGGAAATGAAAGCCAGACACAGACAGAACAATGAAAGGAGTCAGGAAGCAGAAGCAACACACAAGCATCTCACAAGTAGGCTGGTTGCAGCCTAACATATGACACACTTATTTCCAGCTGAGAAAAAGCTAAGCAGGTGTTTGTTCCTCAGGATGGGTTCCTGTTACTGCTGCACCACAGTCCCTCTGGTATTGTTGGTGGCAGTGCAGCACAGTAGAGATGTCACACACCTATGCATTTGACCTTGATATAAATGTTTCAATCAAAAATAAAAGCTACTTTGTATTGCGTCATACATTAGGAATTTGCAGATATTTTTTTTCGTTTACATAGAAAAAATAACACTGCATGAAATCTGGGCTTTAAAACCTCTTGTTTGGGGGTTGCTTTTCTAGTATATTAAATATGAAATATAATATTGTTTCACATAACCAGTTATTGCATATTATAAAAAGGAATGTGCAATAACTGTATAGAGGCAATCATATATTTAAAAGCAGAAGTAAGGGCTTTATTGACTTCATTTGTTCTATTAATTGTCACGATTATTTATTTATTTAAATATGTATTTATTCACAACTACTATTTTTTATCATGTATTTTGATTACTCTGTGTGTGTCGTGTTCGAGCCTACATGCATCTGTGGAGTGTTACATGCACTGTTTCAAAGGCTGCATGGCACATTCTGTTGCACAATGTGTGAATACAAATAAAGGCACTCTATTCTGTTCTAAACTTGACCCTGTTTCTCTTAAAGTTAACTGACTTGCTCTTAGCAAAAAGAATATAGGTCGTCATTTGATTATTTTATAGAAACATTTGGTTCAGTTTGAGGGACCTCAAAGAAAAGAGGAAGTCTCTCTTGTGTTAAATAACTTCAGGGCATAAAGGACATATTCTTTAAAGTACGAGAGGGGAAATACTAAGACAGGAAACAGCGCCTGCTCAGCCAAATGGTTTCAATTCTATCTCAAGTTAAGTTTTGTATCTATCACAAACTGAAAATAAATCAGGACAAAATCAGTATGGGAGACAGCATCAAAAACACTTGAAATCAAATAAAAGATCAGCCAAGACCCATCACATGCACGAGCATCATGACTTCAAATCATCTCATGTCCTCTAATAAGTCTCCTTCTCATTAATATTTTAGTCATCCTATCAAAAAGAAGGAATGATGAGGTCCAGATTATGCGCAGTCCTACAGCACATTCATGGCAATGACAGATACACCTCATTAACAAGCAGTTCATGGGAATTTAAAACTGGCTCCCTCTTCCTGGCTTTTTTTGTCTGCGGCCTTAAAACTTTTTGGAACACAGTAATATTTGGGAAACTGTTTTGCCCGTTTACATAACTTAAAGTGGACCTATCATGCTATATTTGAAACATATATTGTAGGGCCATACCTATACAAAACATGTCTATTTTTTTCAAAATACCAAACAGATCCCCCATTGAAGCCACCCCTCATACTGCTCAAACCCCTCTTTTGAAGCCCTGTTAGAGAAACGCGGGTCCTTAGCTTGAAAAAAAAGAAAGAAGAGGAGGCGGAGCTAATGCCTCATCAGAATTCTACCGGAGATAAAGTTAAATTCTGTNGGTATGACAAAGTCTTTATTAGGAACTGCACCAAATTTCGTCCCACCGCAAAAATTAGTGTGTCTTAAATTTCGAAATAGAGGCATCTTAAGACTACTTCCGTAATCGAGGCGAGGAGAAAGAAAGAAAAAAACCTATCCCCTCGTGTGCCTTGGCAGTCTCAGCTCAAATGCTTTTTCTCTGGAGGGTTTATCACAAGGTGAGTTCCTTTTTTTATTTCCTGCTTTTTAAACACATGCGCTCTACAGTACAGGTTAGCTCTGAGTGTTAGCGAGGCTTGCTAATGTAAACAAAGACGAGATTACATCCAAAACACGTCAGGCATTGTTTCTGATAGCAACTTTCTGTGGGTCCGCTGCCGATTTGACGTCAGATCGGATGGAATCTGTATCCGCTCGTTGTACACCCGTTTTTAAAAGATTTGGGTACGGAGGAAAAGAGAGAGGGTTTTATTTCCTGATGCTGCGTGAGTTCCCCGAAGCACCGGGGACGCATATGTATGTATAAAAGACATCACAAAGTGCATTTTGCATGACAGGTCCCCTTTAACCTTCTGTAACACCTTAAGTGCAACCCTGATGATGTTATCCATCAAGGGACTGCAGGGCCAATTACTGTCAAATTTCATATTTCAAGAACAAACTTAAAGCGAAAAATGTGAAACCCTGAGAGGATGAAGTCAGGCCTGAGGTCAGACCCTGGTGGGACTCTACCTTCTGCCTCTGCTGGATGGAGGTCATGGCGTCTGGCTGGAACTCCAGCTTGTCTGTGCGACACAGTTTCCAGTACAGGATGGAAATGATGACGATGACCACGAGGAGGGGAATCACCACGCCAATGACGATCCACGTGTTGGTGTTCTCAGCGTCGGAGGGGGAGGACGCCACCTTCTCCATGGCTACAGATCAAGAGATGGAGGAAGAGAAGGAGGGGTTTTACGGCATTCAACCCAAATATGCAGTCATTTTAATTGGTTCAATATTGTTTAGGCATATGGCTTTGTTGCCTTTAAGCCTGTAAACAAACTTGGGAATGCTAAGCTAAACAACAGAAGCTAAACATGCAGTATTGTTGGCGTGCTGCATTAATGCCGATCTTCATTAGTTTTAATTAACACTCATTTGGTCCCCTGGGAAAGAAGAACACAGTATGCGCAGGGACAGGACTCCCTGGAGGGGCTCTCATTAGTCCTTCATCCCTCTTGGTACAGCGTGTACAGGGGGAGGTAATTAGCTCAAAAGGGACTATACACACAGAGGAACACATGGAGCCAGTAGTTAGCATGTTTATCATTTATAAGGAGCTTGTGAAAAAGATATCCTTTTTTTTCCTTTCATTTGCATCCCTCTGTTTAAACTCCTCTTTAGCTCAGTTAAGTGCAACTAGTCCTTGAAAAGGCCATTGGCTTTGTCATTCACATAAAAAGAGCAAAACAACATCAGACAAACTTTATTTGAACTCCATACCAGCTCACAGGAAAGTGGCAGTTCGGACATGACATGACATGGAAGCTTGATTTAGATGTTCCATGTCAAGGGGCATCTTGGTAATCACCACATCACCCTGCTGCCTTGGAACGGCCTTTATCTACTATGCAAGAAACACTCACGCTGTGCCAAAATGCCCTGGACGCGATATCCCAAGACGATGGCGGCCCTTTGAACGTCCAGGCTGTTGAGCAGGGCCGCTGTTTGATCTGCAGGCATCCTCTCACCACTGGGACCCTCCACAAAGTACACTATCTCCAAGGGATGGTCCGCACCCACCAGCCGGCTCGCACTAACAACCTGGGAAAGGGAAAGAGAAGGAAAGTAGTGTCATTTGTGTAATTACCTCTTTTTCTTTTAAGATGTACATATCCCTTTAAATCAATAACAGTTTCAATTATCTAATTTAACAAATGTCTTACACCAAACAAGATGTTGCCAAGTATACAGTATTTATAATACTGTGCAGTCATCTATTTTATATACTGTTTATCCCATTCTATTTATATTTTGTTCTCACTATTTTTGCACTTTTTTATGTCTTAAGTATAGTATGCTGCATTGTTGAGGATCGAGGGATTTTTATTGCAAAAAACTACACCGTGCATATGACAATGAAGCCTTTGAATCTTGATTCCATCTCTGAACCCTGTTACCAGCTCCTGAGTTGTTTGTATTATAATATTGGAGTGTGAATATTTCTGTAAGTGATCAAAGTGATTCCGTTTCCCATAATAAAAAACCAAGAAGCATGAATTGGTGAAATGATGGAGGAACGTTTCTTTAGGTCCACTGTATATTGTGGATTCTTGTGGGAGAAAATCCTCAGGATACATTGTCTTGTGTGTGGAAAGGATGCCAGGTTGCTATGTAACTTGGCAGTCATACATTTACACGGGGCAATTATCAGGGTTACTGACTACTAGTGACTCCACCACTCTTTAAAACTGTTGGCAGATATTATGGCATCTTATGTCATTTTCCAAACATAAACATATCCGGATGTAGAAAAAGTCTGAAGGACACTCAATAAATCGTATTACTTATTCACATTACTTAGGGAGAGGCTTTAAATCCTCAGTTAAAGGTCTTTATATGTCTGTTGATTCACTTTTACCACCATGGTTCATCCTTTCTTAATATATCCACAACAAGGTGCAGACTAGATGAGCTTCAGTTCAAATCTATAATTATTAACATTACTTGTGCAACTTGTTTTAACTTTAAAATTCTCATTTGTTAAATTGTAAATATTTTCTCTCTGCAGCATTTACGATCAATTCATGCTGCAAGCAAGCAACTGGAAAAGAGCTTCCAGTAATGAAAGATGAGGCACTGCACTCTCAATGGAATATCTGATGAAGGCCCCAAGTGTGCTTATTCCAATTAAAAATATGACTTTTTAATGGAGAGTGTGACGGCTCACTCACAAGGGCAAACTTTAAAGTTCTTTTTTTTTTTCTGTGACAATAACCAGCATTTCCTATTTGGCAACCATACCTGAGTTTAAATCTATTATAAACTAGACAAGGGAGTTATCTGATTTGTTTTATTGTTATCATTTAGCTTATATTTAACAAAATAAGATCAGACTCCAATTGACTTTGTCTTTTAAGACATTCAAACTATCAGTCACAAGATTTGACATAAGGTCCTAGAAATAATTTCATTTAATCTAACACGAAGGACTAAGGAAAAAACACAATTACTTTGAAAAAACAGTGCCCATTTATATTAACTTTTTCGTTCAGGTACAGACAAAATAATTCAAATGTATTATTTATATCATATTGTATTTGTCTGTATATCCTTTTGCATGATGTGCTGCTATTATTTGGATGTACAAAAAACATCTGCTTGCACTAATAAACAAACACAAATTATAAAAAAAAAGCAGAATCATGATATACCAGCCTGCGTTCTGTATCCCTGTTTGAGTATTCATTGACATATATGTGTGTGTGTGTGTGTGTGTGTGTGTGTGTGTGTGTGCGTGCGTGCGTGCGTGCGTGCGTGTGTGTGTGGTCTCCCTCTGGGTGCCCTGAGGCGCAGCACAGTCTCCTGTCTGCATTACTGGAAAGAGTAAAGCGCGGATCATGGCTGGGCTGACACAGAAAAAGCGCTCGGGCAGGCCCTCTCATCCAGGGGCTAATCCAGCCCATGCATGGTTACTAGAGTGGAAAGGCGGCAGCGTGGATGTGTGTGTTATTGAACAACCCATGATCCAAGCTCCTCTTTTATCTGCCTCTGCAGACTCATAGGTGACAACACCACACTGATACTGTCAGATTATTCTGTGTGTGTGTGTGTGTGTGTGTGTGTGTGTGTGTGTGTGTGTGTGTGTGTGTGTGTGTGTGTGTGTGTGTGTGTGTGTGTGTGTGTGTGCATGCAATAGAGTGAGACAAAGGATTCTTCACATGTTCAGTCTACGTCACCAGAACTCTCATTATATGCAACAGACACTTACAGATGAGTGTCTTTGAAATGTAAAATAGGATAGAACGAAAACAAACACATAGTATTGTTTCTCTGATACATATTCATCACTGGGAAATATATGATTTGAAAAGGATGCCAAAGCCTAAAATGAGAGATCTAATATTACCACAAAGACACACAGTAAAGGTTTACTACCAATACAAATCCTTTCTTTTACATAAAATGATCAGCTGTTTTGGGGAAACAACAACTAAGGAGACAAAAAGGTCAGGAAGAGTGAGGCAGCTACTCAGCCAAGGTTGACCCTCATCACTCTGACAGCCCCCCTGTTTGAAGACCACCCTATTTTCTCAGACTTCATGAGGTCAGCTCAACTACGCATCTCTCGCTTACCAAAACAAGTCTCCTCTCTCTTAGTGTTTGGCTTTTCTGGCTCTTTTTATTTCTAAATATTTTACCCTCATCTGTTTTTGTATCTCCCCCTCTATAATATCTACCCTGACAACAACAACAACAACAACAACAACAACAACAACAACTCTTAATCATCACAACTGCAGGATACAGAAGTAGAAAGAGCAACAATAAATAATTGATCTGCTCTTAGCAGCTCAAGTAACAGGACCGGAGAAACGAGGAAGAGGAGAAAGAAACAAGGGGCTCGAGAGGTTGTGGTCTTTCGAGTGGCCAGCCCCTGGGATGAATGGGATGCTGTTGCTATGGAGACAGAGCCCTATCCTGTCCCCTCAGAGATGAGCCGAGCAGGTGTGGAGCGAACCCACAAAAGCTAGTGACTGATTAGTAAAGCAGTAGGGCGCTCGGAGGTTTCAAACGCTGCAGCACTCACATAATGAGCCCTCAGTTCTTAGAGAGCTTGCATCAGGGAATCATGATGATATAAATGGCACAAGGAAGGGAGCTTTTTCAAGATTTAGCGATTAATCCATTAACAAACTTCCTGTAAGAGAGTTTACAAGTGTTGTGGAATGAGCACAACATTAAACAAGGAATTTATATTGTGTAATTTCCAAAGAAAAGACACTACCATGACTGTCTGAACAATAATTTAGGGTTTAGTGTTGAGCCTGCCTGTAAGAGTGGACTTATGTACCGTAATTTTCGGACTATAAGGCGCACCTGAATATAAGCCGCAGCAGCGGCATACCACTCTCGGTTCCACTTTTACTTTTGCGCGCTACCTGTCTCACTCTTTTCCGGCCTCCAGCTTTTCCTGCTGGAACCCGCCGCTTAAAGGTGGGGGTCCGCGGACCGGCCATAGAGCCCATAGAGTTAAAGGTGTTGGCCGTTAGCTGTAAAAATCCATAGATTAGCCGCACCGTTATATAAACCGCAGCATCGAAAAATAGGGAAAAAGGCGTGGCTTATAGTCCGAAAATTACGGTACTTGTTTCACTTAGTTTCCTAATAATCAGTCAATATTTTAAAATAGAAATATAGGCCCTCTTATCCTCATTTTCAGGTGCATATTAGTATTGTGTTCCTCTACTGTGACATGTTTACATGCTTTTGGGTTCAAAAAGCTCTTTATTTCTTTCATACTGCCTGTGCTGCAGCACCTCTTTTCACCCTCTGTCTGAAACCAGAGCCCAGTCTGCTCCAGGGTTTCCCACACATAGACGTTACTTGGCAGGTATATTAACGGTTGCCCAAGTATATTTCGTGACCCATTAAGTTTCTTTTTTTTTTTTAAGTTTCTTTTTTTCTTTTTTCTTTATGTATTGTGAACGCTGCGCAAATGTGGGTCTGCCTCACACAGGTTGACTGGCTGTCTACATGATGTGGCCTGCCGACATGGCCATTGTCATACAGATCATAAATCAAAGCCCTTGATTGGTCTCTCTGTGTCATTCAAGCTCGGGATAACCTCAGCTCATGTGAGGTAAAGGACTCTCTGAGTGTTTAGATAGTTAACTTAGTCTAAGTTCTCAGTGGGTCTCAAACACATATTTACATTTGAGGGGGTGGTGATTAGTCAAATATGCATGAATAAAAAAAAATGACTGATTTTAAATGCCATTTTCTTAATGTCTTTCATTTGTTGTAAAGCACTTTGAATTGCCTTGTGTTGAAAGGTGCTATATAAATAAACTTGCCTTTCCTTGCCTAGGTGAAAAAAGGTAAGATACACTTTTAAAACTTGTTGAGAGCCAAAACTAGTCTTTTCTGCTGCCTCAAAGAGGAGCAGGGGGGAGAGGAGGGAGACAGGAGAGGCTGATTCAGGAGCACAGACACACTCACAACTATAAATGAGCCAAAAATAAATAAATAAACAAGTTTCAGTGTTTTTTCATATTGGAAATGGTATGTTATTGGTTATGGCCATGATTTTATGATTATTGAAATGTATACAGTTCTGTTTCCTATGGGTGTTTCCATAGATCTAGTCTCTTTATTTTCCCCTCAAAGTGCACCAGATTGATGCATTTAACTCCAAAATTAAAAGAAAAAATCTTACCGGGGGAACATGCCCCCGGACCCCCCTAGAGGATTTGAGGTCCACCCCGACTTAAAATCACATGGACAGGTTCCTAAATACATTTACAATTGTATTTAAATAGTAACCCATGTCCATATATTTGTTTGAGGGTAGTAGATTTAAACTATAGGGGCTATCACTGTGGGCAGCAACACTGTAAATATTGACAAATAAATCCAGCAAAATGGCACAAAAAAAAACTGGTAGTGGCCTGGCTGGGTGTATAATTTCCGGCCTGACTTATTGTCTCGGTCCGGCCCTGGCTGTACCTGTTTGCTCTGCCAACGCGTGAAGGGTCTGCTCACAAGCGACCAACAGAAAGGATAATGTTAATGTTGTTGTTGCACGTCACCTCACCCCCCCCCCCTACAACAGCTAAGTATAGTATTGAATAAATGTAATTGTACAGTACCTGGACACTGCTGTTGCCTATAAGGGTGGCTCTCTTAACGCGTCTGATTAATCCCGTTGCCTCTCCGAGGAGCATGGCCACCCGGCGCTCCATGTTGGCTTGGAAGGTCCTCTCACTCACTTTCTGGTCCAGTACACCAATGAGCACTGAGCACAGAGATCATTCAGAGTATCAGCACACGGAGCCTTTAAATTAAAGTAGATGAGATAACTTTAATTATGCCAAGAAGTGAAACCGTGATACCTGTTCTAACCCAGGTGGAGCGAAGCAAGTGGCTGGTGTTCAACTCTGGATAATGGAAAGCTTTAAAAAAAAAAAAAGATTTAAGAGTTAATACAGTAAAGGTGACTTATGACGAAGTGAAAGAAGTTTAAATATAGAAAGACTGCACTGCGGTACTCACGCTCAGCAATCTGCAGTACAGGAAAGCCCATGTAATAGCTGAATTCCACCATTGTGAGCTTCATCAGGGCATTGCTGACCTCTGACCCCATCAGGTAACCCCTGGAGACGCGCACAGTGAAAGTTATGTCCACCGGCTGCCTCACTAGCCGCTGTTCCTGATTTTTCTGAGCTGCCATGGTGATATTTATGATCTGAAACACAATTAGACGGAGATGTACTGTTCAGCAGACGAACAATTACTGAACGGAAAGTACAAAACATTTTCCATCCTGCGTGAGTCTCTTGAAAGTTTATTTGTCTCATAAAATAGTTTGAATGAAGTTCCCAATCTTGGAAGGATTGGCTTCTGTGATCGAAGAGTTGAATAGAAGATTGAGCAGTGTGGCTTTGGGGTACAGTTTGAAAAAGAAAAGACGGTAACTGAGGCATCAGTGAAATAGGATTACCCAGAACTCTATTGAAACCAGCTAACCACATAGCCAAATAAGCTCTTTATTAGCAAACAGTAAGCTTCCTTAATACTCAACAACTAGAGCATGCACTCCTTAGAGTATGAGTATCCTAGTGAAGTATCCAGGAGGTTTGTTCATGAGTAATACTAAGATTGAGAATCACTGGTGTGGAAAATGTAAAGTAGAGAAAGAGCTGAGTTTGAAGGTGCCTGAACCCTAGCCTGTGGTTATTACATCTGTGTAGGGACCAACAACTGAGGTTGTGGATAAAGCTTGTAAAAAATGAGTATCCTATGTGTGGTGTCTGAAAGTGAAAAAGCCTCTCTTTTGTGTTGGAAGGAGTCCAATGAGGCGCTCTAGGCATGATATCAGGATGAGAACAGATAGAGAGAACCAGCAAATACAATGGGGAGCATGATAATTGGGCTACTTTTCTTACCATGCCGGTATGGATGGATATTTTGTGCATTGATCAGATTTTGTCAAACCAAACAAAATAATTCAGACAATATCACAATATATACGCTTTCTCTTGCTTTTGCAACCAATAACTCGCTTAAATCCAAAAGCTTTAGTAATAGTTTGTCATTCTATTTAGTGACAGACTGAGACTGAGATTTAAAATCTTTTTTCTAAGTGACCTGGCTAAGATTGTTAAAATTACAGAGTTATAATATGCTGAGATAAGCGCTGGGAGTGAACAGGAGTTCGGTTAAAATTTTTTTTAAACTTCACTATTTTTTTTGTGCTAGAGTGGTGACATCCTTGAAATGCTTAAATTAAATAAACATAAATAAATAACTGCCCCATGTTAATTAAGGTGCATATTCACTCACGTGCACTGTGAAGTTGGTTGACTCCTTTGAGCGCCGCCGCATTTCTGCAAAGGCCATGGTCAAGCCTTTCTCAATGCTTTCGCTGAAGTTGCAGTAGCGCACATCTATGGGAGCAGGAACAAACTGCAGCACTGCACAGAGATGGGAAAAGGAGAGTTTAGATCAAGTTCAAGCTTAAAAACAACAGACAACTAAAGGCAGCTTGTTAGAAGGTCATTTACCTGTGTGGACTTGGTATTTACTGTCTGGTGTCGCCCAGTTGGGAGACACAGACAGGAAGCGGCGCCCAGACCTTCGCAGAGCGTTGATGACAGATATGGCTGTGTACACAACAGGACCAGAAACCACCCGAAACACAAACTTTGGTGGGGGGTCCACAACCTCCACAGACAAAGCAGGAAAAAATGACATAGACAAATCAGTCAGTCAGTCATTCAGTCAACCTACATGTGTTACATAAGCAGCTGATGTTTTTGAGAGGTCATTGTGTGCTTGTGGAACTTGATGTTTTTTATCACAGAACCACTGATAAAAAAACTCAGGAAGTGGTCTGCCTTAGTGGTTCAACTGCACCGCTGTAATGTAAACACACATACACTTACACACATGTTAGGGCCTTTACTCCACAGTCAATCCAGAAGCATTTTGGTTTCTAATATGATCTCTTTTACATTATAATGTGCCTATGTTGCTTTTTCATGTCTTTTTTAATTGACAAACAAAAACTAACATATTGCATGGTATTATATTAAAATAAAATTGAAATGTTCTCTTAAGATAGATTTACCTGCAGCTCTACAGACTTGTTGAATTCCCCTTTCAGTATGTCTCTCACTTGAGATTTGGCATATCCAACTGTGGCCCCGAAAGGGAAACCTTTAGAAGAAAGTATAAGCATGGTACAATCCCATTACAATTTATAACAAATGTACATTTCAAATCCAAATAACAGATTTCCGCAAACATTTGGACTCATCATACATGTGGATTACACAAATACAATATTGTAATATAACAGAAAGCATAATTAAAAGTCCAACGTACCAATTTTAACTAAATAAGCAGGCCTCTCAAGGTTGCAGAGATACTGTCGAGATGTTGGTGTTGTAGTTGGGGCCTTTGTGGTGATAGAAGGGATGTTGACACTGGTTGAGGCTTCTGTGGTGGCAGGATCTCCAGTCGAGGCTTGATGGGAAGTAATGGTGGCAGTTGGGGTCGTGGGTGCAGCAGAGACTGTATTAGCTTCACTGCTAGTTGGGATCAAGGTCATTGTGGCTGTGATGTCAACTCCATTTTCAGTCACCCCCTGATCCCCCAACAGGACTGGAGGGACGAAAGTGACATTGGGTGTGGGTTCAGTTGACTCTAACGTGATGTTGAGAGTTTGTTCGGTTGTAAAAGGAGAGTCTTGGGGAGTTAATTCTGTTGTACCCTCTGTAGTGTTGGCAGCAGGGTCAGTGGGAACAGGGGAGAAGGCTATAGTTGCAGTTAAGACAAAACTGGTGTTAATGGTTTCTGATGGGTACGGCTCTGTAACAAACCAATGGACATCTGTCAGAGAGGAGGGAGACATTACATCATCTGTCAGCAGAGGCGTTGTACTCGGTAACATGGATTCTGTTAGGCCAACAGTTGGAGATTGTGCAGGCCAAACGGTGGTAGACTCGCCACCCCAGACCAAAGAGGGATCAAAGTAGTGGCTTGGGGTTATGGAAGGATCTAGAAACGGCTCAGAGGCATTGACCAGCTGAGGACTCTGCTCTGTGGTTGGTGCTGGGGTTGAGTCATTTTGAGGCTCAAATCCTGACAGATCACCAGAGAACTCATCCTCAGTTAATTTGGTATCATTGGTGATGCTGCTTGTGGGTGTGAGTTCGGTAGGGCTGATGGAAACCACGGTAACGTTCCCTTTGTGTTCATCTCCCGCGTCTGAACTGTTCTCCTTGGTCAACTGAGTGGTGTAATACTCCAAGCTGTTCATGTCGGGCAACAGGACATCTGTCGGTTGAATCGTGAAAGTATCGCCCCAATCTACGTTTGATGCGTCGGGTATATCGCTGTTTGCGGAAGGAGTAGGGTCCAGTGTGTCTTGAATTGTAGAGGACGAAGAAGAAGGATGTATGGATTTAAATGGGACAATGGTATGGTACGCTGTCGTGAAGCTGGACGATGGTGAGACGTGAAGAGGATTCAAGGACGAAGGAAATATGCCGACTCTTGAAGGAAACGATGTGTCATAGCTTTCTGTGTAGTCCTCTAGATCATACGAGTCAGCGGGCACCTTGGTGACCAGAGCGTAGTCCTCCCCATCTGCGTTTAGGTATGACATCGTCTCCAAGTAGTCCCCAGACCCCCAGTCGAAGTCCATGGTGTTGGTGGGGTAGAATTCCTCCGGAGAGATGTCAGTGGGTTCAGATGAAGGAGACGCAAGGTGTGGGGCGATGAAAGGCACATTGTAGCCGGGGGCCAGAACCTGATCTGGGTTGGGTAGCGTGTTAATGTCACGTGTCGGTCCGCTATCCTCTAAGGGGGAACTACTGGGGCTCAGCTGGTTCACATCCAGTATTTTACTATCGTCTGCCACAAAGTCAGGGAAGGCAATTTTAAGGGGCTCGAGAGGCTGAGCAGGAAATGAGGTCATGATTTCCAGTGTTTGCTCTGATGGACCATCTTGCTGCTTGCTGAAGGTTTCTTTCTGCTTGGAATTAAGACCGAGCTGAGGTGGTGTCGACCTCGTGAGAGCAGAGGGGCTTAATGACGCTGTGGATATATTCGACTGAGGCTGAGCGAGAGAGGAGGATTGTTTGGCCGACTTTGTGCTGGCCAGCTTCCTGTCCGAAGAGAGTTTAGCTGGTGATTCAAATTTCGGACTAGACCCTAATACGGGTTCAGAGGGGCTTAATGAGGGACTGGAAAGAGGGTGTGGTTCCTTTGCAATGAGGTCACTTGCTGTGAAGGATTTCTCAGAAGCAATACGTCCCCACTGAAAACGTGACACTCCACCAGTTCTAACTTCATGGTTTGGTTCAGAAATGGGTGGCAGTGTACCAGGTGAGCCTGGGCTCTCAAAGGCAGTGTGATGTGAGGCGGGTAATGCCAATGGTTGGAACCCTGTTGAACTTGGAACATGTCCAAGAAATCCCATAGGTTGTTGTGTGGAGTCCAAGAGAGACTCATCTGCAGAGGAACAAAGAGAATGCTTTAGTTAAGTATTGAAGGAATAAAGAGCCATTTCAAGGATAAGGGCAAGACTGAACCAAATTGGGCTGATTCTATGAAATGTTATCGTTCACACGAACATTTACAATTTAGGGGCCAGAACTTGGCAATCTAATTTCCATATATCTTTTGGGTGTCAATTATCAAGAATAGTAGCTTTTACAAATGATTCAAGCAACTTTCTTTATGTGACTCTAATACATTCTAATGGTGTGAAATTGTTGAACTGAGCTAGGATGACACATATGGCTTTGCATAGCATACAGGCAAACACTTTACCCTGCGTTATGTTCTATACAAAAGTGGACATAAAGAATAATGCCATTACATCAATAGGATAGCTTTAGTTAGAAAAATGGTTCTGTGAAAGACAAAAAAAATCATTGATTTCTGAGGAAATAACAAAATATATTGGATGCGCTCACAAGGACTTCTCATCTCAAATGAGTAATTGTAACACTTCACCTCTGCAGCAGAGGTCACAGTCATACACAGACTATAAATAAACACTGCATCAAATCTGTAGAACCAGTGGTGCGTGTAGGAGGTTATATTTAACCTTGGCCTATATTAAGTGAACAATAATCAATACTATATTGACGGATGGTTTATAAACAACAACTATTGATACAATTGGAATTTGAGATCCATTAAGTAATAAGGTCGGTTTACCAGAACCAGCGCAGCGACCGATAAACCTGCGAAACACACACAAAACAGGGAAAACGACCGGCAAAAGCACAGAAAAGGTTCGGAAATCATGACGGGTGATAGGCCGCAACTCGCATGATTGATATCGGTAGGATCAATTTAGTCGCTCGCAATGCGAGCGATAACCATGCAAAACCCACACAAAACAGGGCAAAAGACGGGNGTCAAGGTAAATGCGAGAGTTGCTGTAATCACAGTGTGCTCAGTGTACAACATCGACATCATTTCCCTTGGTTCAAGGTTCGAAATCGTATGATTCCGTCAGATGCTATATGCTAACCGAGTGAGAATATTTCAGAATAAAACTGTGTTAATACACTAATAGTGAGATTTCCGAGGTTTATTCAAATAAAACGATTAAATCAAATAGTGTAATTAATCAAATTACTGCCATAATCAAACATTGATTTAATTTCTAACAATTCAAAACAACCACAGTTCTGCATCCCACTGGGACCATTAGACGAGCACAACCTGAAACATAACTACTGAAATCGACTTGAACCATAATACACTTGTGGGGATGCAGCTTTGGATGTGAGAGTGAGGACAGCGCTTGTAGAAACGGGCGTGTCGCCCGCAGTGACAGGAGATGTGTGCACCAGTCTGTCTTTCGATCTTATGAGGATTCATGAGTCCGTGTACACTCACTGCTGCCCACAGCTGTTTTATAGAAGGAAACCCCTTCACTCATGAAAGTATTTAACCCACAACCTCTACAAACACAATGAAGGTGTTATTTTCCCCATCAAAGCAAGTCGCGCCAATTACCGGCTTTTACAGGCCACGATATCTCAACAAGAGTAACGACATGACTCCCAAGGATTAATTTAGATTATTTTAGTGGATTAAAATGTTTTTATTGATTTAAAAAATATTGTATTGATTAAAAGAATGTTGTGAGTATGATTAAATTGACATGCATGCCGCTAAGAAAAATACGTCCGTTGTTAAAAGCCTTAAGTTTAAGTTTTCAAGTGGTGGGCGAAGCCCACGGACTGCAACTCGCATGTCTTGATATCGGTGACAATTTAGTCCTCCAATGCGATCGGATACATATCAAAACCCACACAAAACAGGCAAAAGACGGGCAATAAGTGGGCCTCAAATCCATGACATAGGTAGCCCACGCCAAGTCATGGCCGATCACATGGGCGCGAGCGCCCAGTGTGACTCGTCCATAAACATGATTGATATCGGTCCGATTCTTAGGGTCTGAGACCTAGTCGGCGAAGGACCCTATGAAATCGGTCGCGCAGGGCGACCGACTACCGCGAAACATCACACAAAACAGGAACGACCCAAAAGCACAGAAAGGTTCGGAAAATCATGACGGAGTGGATAGCGCGTGACCCAGTCACGTGGGCGACGCAACTCGATTATTGATATCGGTTTAGATCATTTAGTCGCTCGCACGGCGAGCGATAAACCATGCAAAACCCACACAAAACAGACAAAAGACGTGCAAAAGCGGCCTAATCATGACAGAAAGGTCAGCCCACGCCATCCTAGGCCGTCATAAACATATTGTATCGGTCCGCGATTATTATTATTTATTATATTATTATATTATTATTTTTATCTATTTATATTATTATTTAGTATATTATTATATTATTATTATTATTATTATTATTATTATTTCTATTGTCATTATTATTATTATATTATTATTATTATTGATATTATTATTTTTTATATATTTTTTTTGTTATTATTATATTAATTTATGTATGTATATTATTATTTATTTTATTATGTATTAATTATTATTATTATTATTTATTATTATTAATGTATTATTATTATTTTATATTATGTATATATTATTATTATATATTTATTATATTTTTTGTATGTATTATATTTTTTATTTTATTATATTATTATTATATTATTATTATATATTTATTATTATTATTTTTTATTATTATTATATTATTTATTTTATATTATTATTATTATTATTATATATTATTTAATTATTATTTATTTCCCTATTATTATATTAGTATTTATTATTTTATTATTATTATTTTATTTATTATACTTATTTATATTATATTTTTTATATTTTTTTATTATCATTATTTATTATTATTATTTATTATTATTATTTAGTTATTAATATATATTCATTATTATTTATTTTTTATTAATTTTTTTTTTTTTTTTTTATTCAAATTGTTTTTTTTTTTATTATTATTATCTTCTGATTTTATTTGAATACATTGCGCGCACTTTTGACCCCCCAACATATGTGAAAAACTCACCAAATTTCGCATGCGCTATCACAAGGTCGTGAAAATAGCCATGTGTAGTTGGTACCGGAACTTTGTAAAAAATTGCGTAGACCACGCCCCCACTTCCGTAACGTTAACTTCCCCCTCCTTTAACTTTCACGGCAACAAATCGCTACGCATATTAGTGTGCGGAGCGAGCAAAAAAGCATCTTGGAGGGTATAAAATAACGTACAGCAAGTCGCCATTGAATTGGACGTGTTGTGAAAACGCGTTTATCTCGTTTTTCGTCCTCCGTACAAAACTATCTTGTCTTGGGACTTTATACTACGACTCGAAATTCGTCGGTAGCTTCTTTGAGACATGGGCACATTTAAATTATCACGGAATCTTTTTTCTTTCGAGACGCATAGCCGTGATTGGCCAAGTTTGCTTTCGCTGCGGAATGCTAGCGTCCCGGTCGCCATAGAACACGATGATGTCATAACTCAAAACTGACGCTCAGACGCCACCTAACTTCACAGTGATTGATTAACACTGCGGCGGCTGAACAGCTCAAGGTCGACTCTATGTTACTTATTTTGGCTTACCAGGGCAACGGATCCTTCGACATAAAACACGGGCTGCTGTAACCCAATGGACCACGGTTCATTTGTTCCCCCCAAACTCACTTTTATATCACTGTCCATGCCTCAGACAGCTCTACGGAAATCGAAATCTCACCATATCCGTTCCATGGCAACGCATCCTTCGCCAAAAAACTACCCTGTTGTCGTAATGTCAATGGAAGAATCGTCCAAACGGCACCACACTTCAGATATCCATAATGGTCATGTGTCATGCATGTGTCATGTCATCATGTCCCTCGCCCATGAAAACAATTAGTGTGAGTCGTAATTCAAGGGAAAATCGTCCAAACGGCGCAGACGTCAGACTTATCGTTAATGTTCCGGCCCTCAACAGCTCTATTGCATCTATGGGCATGTCTCTATGCGTTTCCATGAAGCGTTCGCCTCGACTGCTAGGCCATCCCCGCGCATGGAACACGATTATGTCATAATTCAAACTTGACATGCTCAGAACGGCCACAAACTTCACAGTGATGATTAACACTGCTGCGGCCACTGAACAGGCTCTACGTCAAATCCGATGTTATTAATATGGCGTTACCATGGCAACGGATCCCTCGCATAACACACGGTGTTCGGGCTGTAAACTCCAATGGACACGGTCCCCATCGTCCCCTCCAATCTTTCACATTTTATATCACCCCGGGTGAATGCCCTCAACAGCTCTAACATGAATCTGAGATCATCTCGTATGCCGTTTCATGGCAACGATCCTGCGCCAAAAACAACGATGTTCTGTAACTCAATGGAAAATCGTCCAAACGGCACCAGACTTCATATCTCCGGGGGTGATGGTCAGGCCCTAACAGCTCTATGCAATTATGGAATGGTCATCGTATGCCGGTTTTCCATGGCAACGCATTCCTTCGCCATACACTCCTATTGTCGTAATTCAATGGAAAATCGTCCCAAGCACAAGAACTTCCATATGATGGGTTGATGGTCAGGCCTAAACAGCTTCCTATGGCCAATTATGGGATTTCATCATTTGCGTTCCAGGAACCCATCCCGCTCCATAAAACCCATGTTGTCTTAACTCAATGGAAAGTCAAACGGCAACCAGACTCAATCACAGTTAAATTGGTCCGGCCCTCAACACCTCATGTCAACAATGTGAGTTTTCCTCCAAAAGCTGTGCCATGCAAAACGAATCCCTCACACCAAAATACCCGATGTTCTGTTACTCAATGGAAATCCGTTCCAAAACGGCACCACACTTCCATATGATGGGTGAACGGTCAGGCCCTAACAGGCCTAACTCCATTATGGGTGTTCATCATACTGACGGTTTGCCATGGCGATAATCCTCGCCATAGACACACGGTGTTGTGTTAACTCAATGGAAAATCGTCCAAACGGCAACAGACTTCAGATGATGGCTAATGGTCCGGCCCTCAACAGCTCTAGGCCAATTATGCGATGTCATCATATGCCGTTGCCATGGCAACGCATCCCTCGCCATAAAACACAATGTTCTCTTAATTCAATGGAAAATCGTCCAAACGGCACCAGACTTCAGATCACAGTTAATGGTCCGGCCCTCAACACCTCACTGTGAAAATAGTGAGTTTTCCTCAAAAGCTGTTGCCATGGCAACGCATCCCTCGCCAAAAAACACGATGTTCTGTTAACTCAATGGAAAATCGTCCAAACGGCACCAGACTTCATATGATGGGTGATGGTCAGGCCCTAAACAGCTCTATGCCAATTATGGGATGTCATCGTATGCCGTTTCCATGGCAACGCATCCCTCGCCGTTAAGCACGATATTGCTAAAACTCCTGTTTAAATGTTCAAAAAGTGTTCAAATTTCACATGTGTGCTAACGGTCAACCCCTCGAGACATGTATGTGTCAGTTTTTAGATTTCGTCAAATGTCGTTGCTATGGTAACTAAATGGTCGCCGTGAAACACGGTTCTCTCATAACTCCAGTTAACTTGCTCCAAACGGCCCAAAACTTCACAGGTTTGATAACGATGCAGCCCTCAACACATCTAGGCGTATTATGGGGTGTCATCAAATTCCGTTGCCATGGCGACAGATCACTCCCCATCAAACACAATGTTTGTGATACTGCTGTAACTCCTGTGTACGTTGTCCGATCGGCCTGAAACTTCCCACGTTTGCCAACGGCCGAGTCCTCGAGACATCTGCCTGACGTCGACGTGCGGACAACAGCCTGCGGAGCGTCGAAGACCCGCTCAACGCTGCTCGCAGCTTTAATTTACTTTGTGATTGTTAAAAACATGATCAAGGCCTCTTTTTACTGGTCAAACTAAATGTACAATTTCCTAAAGTTGATGGAAAACGGAACCATTAATCCATAATTAGATCAGGGAGTAAGAACATATTCTCATAAAAAAGAACATGCCAGGCTGAATTTTTGATACCATAATAAAACCCAACAATGACTGTTTTCTCCTTTAAAAGTTTTGAACTACGGGAATATTCTGACACGCTTGCCCTGCACTGACCATATGCTGCAAAACGAATGAGTGGTTGTTCTGGCTCAGCACCTCGATGATCTGTGCTTGTTAGCGATGTACTCCAGGGAGATCGTCTCCTATCCTCCTATTATTATTATTATTTTAATTTTTTTTCTTGATTTTACTTTTGATTTTATTAATCTGTGTGAATCTGTGCTGTCCTTTTTTTCACGCTTACCCTGTTGCTGCTTGTACAACTGAATTTCCCCACGGGGATTAATAAAGGTCAATCTTATCTTATCCTTTTTTACGGTACCTGACCTTGGAGTGATGGATGGGCAGTTTTCAGCTCGTTAGGAGGAAACTCTACCTCTTATACACAACATTAACATCCTTTAGGGGGACATTAGACCTGTAAAATCGTAGGAATGGCAAATGTGGCTTATGTAATACATTTCTGACTGAATTTGAGTGCCAAGTGGCTTTCTCTCCATGTTGCGTAATATGGTGTAACATGCATGATTTAATTTGGGAAGTGCCTTGATAACTCTCCAGGTCTAAGATATTCAAGGAATGCAACATGAGGTGAAGGCAGAGAATAGTTATTACATCATTCATAGTAATAGACTTTTTAACAGTTACATGAAGCTGAATAAGTTTGCATCTTTTATATGCGTAAATGTGTTTAAAGTTGTATGATCCTACTGGAAGAAACCTTTACGTATAACAAAGGAGATAGTATCTTATTGTTAATGGGGTTATAGGTAATCAAAAAGAACCATAATGTGTGTATACAATCATAAATAGACCACATCAACGAAAAAACAACTGGTAAATAAGCTTGGTGCAAACGGCATGTCTTGGATTTGTGCCTGAAAGCATGTCTTAAACAGAGCTACACTTTATTATTGCTGTTGCCTTAAGCAAGCCACCAACAGCCTGACGTAGTGACTCAGCAGCTGCTCTTTGTAGCGCACAGAGGCTCTGCAGAATCCTACACTCTTGACAATAGTTGCAGAATCAGCTGAGGGAGAAGACTATTTTTAACGCTGGGAGCACAGACCAGATCTCTTATAAAAAGCTTAAAAATTAAAAAAAGAATATATTTCTTGAGAGTCATCTTCAATTTACTGCATGGCTTTGTACAGCAAGGCTGCCTCTGGCTTGGCCCAGGAGAAAACTCCCAACTTAATTATAACCTACTAAAGTACCTTAATTGAGTCAGCATGGTAATATAACAGAGTCCTTTGGAAAAGAGTTGGAAAGGAAAAGGCAAGAGTTCTCTAGTCTAGTGTGTGCTGCACGTTTCCAAACAGCCACACAGCTCTTTGTCTGCTGTGCCAAGTGTTTGAATCCCGCACAGCTGGACAGTTGCGCACACACACGCACACGCACGCACGCACGCACGCACGCACGCACGCACGCACGCACGCACGCACGCACGCACGCACGCACGCACGCACGCACACACACACACACACACACACACACACACACACACACACACACACACACACACACACACACACACACACACACACACACACACACACACTAAGTCGTGATCTGTGACGTCTTATATAGGTAATCGTGAAATGTAAAAAAAAACTTTGCGAACTGAAATCATAAGCACATCTGTGTCAGTCCAAGCGCAGCATGGACCAAAGTGTGTGTCGTATATTTGGATGTGCTGGTTCTTTTTTCACGAAAACATAAACATTACACTGCTCAACTGTGTATGTCTTGTTCCATTTAGCTGTCAAACAACTAAATATACATTTGAAAGTGCTGCAGATATAAAAAAGAACTGATAAATACCATACAGACTACCTTTGCAGGAGACCATGTTTGTCTGAAAAACATGCTGACGTTTGAGGTCATACTGTGGAACATGACCCCAAAATGTCACCTCATCTCAGCACATCGTACAGCGACAAACAAATACATTTATTGTAACATTGAGGACAATTAAACATGCATGAATTGGTGGCAAAACATCTAGCTAACTAAGACAAATACTATTATTGTGAAGTGTTTAATGACAGCAGCACTATCTGTACCGAAAATGGACGATTTTGATGATGAGGATAATGATGATAAGGATTGCTACAGATAAAGAACCAATAATCAAAATGAAGAACAATCCTTGCGGTAGTTTATTTTCAGCTTCATGAGGTCCAATTTCTAGTATTATGTAAAATGATGTTCGTAGAAACTAAGACTTGGCTGTTTATTCTTAATAATTAAGCAGGCATCAATAACTCAAGGCTAATCCTAGATGATGACAGTGACAGACAGAAGCCAGGCACAAGTGAGAGCGGACTAAATTGGAGCTGACGTTACAAGTAGAAATTGAGGAAGGTCTTTAGGAATAAGCAGCGCTGCCACCTGTCCCTCGAAACACGAGTGTGTCACACTTGGATGGCCCCTCATTGTTGGGCCTGTCTGTGGGACTCAGCAGTGAGACCCCTGCTGAGGGACACCTCTACATCAGGTTTAGAGTGCATTGATGTACAGTGCCGGACAGTGGCAGAGTCCAACTATGTTTTTTCTTCTCGATTTCTAATCTCGCTCGTCCAGATGGTCACCTTTTTCTCTTTCTGGAATATGTGAATCATTCACTCAAAAGATCCTAATTTCACCGCCGAAAAAACTCATTACAGAAACGGGGTCAGGCTGTTTTAGGAATCATCAAAAGTGAGAAATGGAATCATATTTCTAGTTTTTAGAGATTTGAACAAGCTGCTTCAACCTAAAATATTATCCCACTTCCTCACAAAATGCTTACAATACTTTGTCTTATTACTCTGACGACACTGAAAAATGAATGCAGTGAGATGGTTAGGGTTCTCATTTATTCATTACATGAAACATCTTAGGCTATTGAGATTCCACTTCCATTCATCCGGCCTTTATGTGCCTTTGAGCCTCGACTAAACTAATGAATAGCTGCCTTGTACACGCTCTGAACTAAATTTGCATTTGGCCAAATTAACAAGTTATCGAATACTACAAGGTTGTAGTGTATTTACTCCGGGGCTTTTCTACTATGTGTTGTTTATAAAAAGCTAGGTTTGTAATTGTGTTATTGGGAAAATACTGAATGTACTCTTCCAATATCAGAGTAGCACATGATAACAAAGGCCCTAGCTGTGTACTTGACAGGATGTATGATTACCTAGAAGAGCGTCAGGACACACTGTTTTAGGCATAATATAGCTATGTGATTAACATGATGATTCAGCCTCTATGGAGATAGACATATGACTGTCATGTTTATTGTTTACGCAGGCCTTAGCTAATCTGAACTAAACATTGAATACTGCTTTGAACCGGTATTCCTCCATCTTGTGACTGTAACACCATAGGCGGCGCATGAGGCTCAGGTTTGGGAAGGCTAAATAACTTTTTTTTACCTGACGCTGCCAGCCTCCGGCGTCAATCGATTAGAGTTCAACCGAGATCAACTCTCAGTGAAAGCACCGCCTGCTGACCGATCAGAGCTCAGTGTGCGGAGTTTAAATCTATCAAGTCATATTACAGGATAAAGGAAATGCAGTTTAAACTTCCGTNCGCCTGCTGACCGATCAGAGCTCAGTGTGCGGAGTTTAAATCTATCAAGTCATATTACAGGATAAAGGAAATACAGAACAACTGCCGTATGCAGGGAAGACGCCGACGTGTCGCACTTATCATTCATATCACATCATTAATCACATCATCGATCATATAATATCATGATTCATAATATATCATATATTTCCTTGTCTGAGTCAGCTTGTCGTGCCGTATCTGGCCGTGCAACACTTACAGTGTCACATAGCCTACTGCATGCAGAAGTATTATTTTAAGCAACACATTAAGTTGACGAAACACTCAACTCAAATGTAATTATGTTAATTATTTAATTATTAAGTCAGATCACTCGTTTCTTAGATGAGGCAGTGATATCATAAACCTGTTAATGTAGGCCTACGCATTCAAACACTCTGTAGTTTATTTATTTTTTACCCAGCTGTTCTTTATTCACCTTGCAGCTGCAACTATGTTGCTTTTATCCTGGATAAAGTGTTTAAGTCATGGATGTTTAAAGTTTAACTTCTTCATATTTGTTTAATATTATAGTTTCATTTTCATTAATGAAGTATGACGCTTCGCTGTCAGTACGCTTGTCCATGTTTGTGATTGGTCAAATGTTGCTAGCCCCGCCCCTTGAACGCGCTCTCAGCCGGACAGAGAAACCCTGGGTTGATTTACAGAGTTGATAACCAGCGTCGTAGGACCGCATAGCGAGATCGCGTTTGTTAGGGTTAGTTAAGATAACTCAAACATATCCAGGGTCTGTTGAACTGGCTTCGTAGTCCACAGGGCACAGGTGGCTGCATAGCAGTGCTAATGTCAAACACACAAACATTATACATTATATTTTGATTTGACCAGGATGCAGTGACAAAATTATTTGGGAAGGCTTAGCCTTCCCTAGCCTACAGTACCCACCGCCCCTGTGTAACACCCTCTCTTGTATATAAGCATGTCAAGGACACTGTTCTGGGAACTATTTGTCCCATGCAGCTCTGTATGTGATGACTACTTCCATTCTTGCAAGGATAATAAATACATGTATCCTGATATTGAAGATCAAGCCGGTGACGAAGAGTGATATTTTCTTAACAGTTATTATAGTAAATCTTGCAGATTAAGCAGTGCAGTGACTGGCATGTATGTGGAGGCAGTGAGTGTGTTCGTTTTTACCTTTGCTGTTCTCTAAAAGGTGGTGTGGAGCATCTTTGGTCATTATTGAAACATTTCCATCTATATCAGCTGATTAAGTGAAAACCAAACTGTGCATGTTTGAGCAGAGCAGATGATGACACAAAGAAATGCCCTTCTTGTAGCTTGGTTGGTTTGTTCTGTAGCTTGGCTGGTTTTATACATCTCGTAATTGTAGACTTGGATTACTGCCAGCAATCATGTAAAAAGGATTCCTACAAGAGAGGAATTATTACTGCGGCTGGCTGATGTGATGTTCTTTTACAAAATGACCACGATAAAAGAGACAGAATAGAGTGGGAGACGGAGGAGAGACAGCCTGAAGGCACACAAGTTTACGCATCTGAAATAGCACTAACCCATTTACCCAGGATGGATATTGGAAAACTCTTATGAGATCATATTATGGAGCTCTCCACTAACCTCAATATGTGTTGAGTTTTGAGAAAAACTCTTACCGAGGCCCAGTGTGTTTAAACAAATCGCTTATAGCACATTAAAGCTAAGGTGGGTGATGTATTTGAGAAATCTTTGTAGTTATATTCTGTGAAATACACTCCAAACATACAAATAACAATTAGACAAATTAAATGCTCTGGAAGAATCCTACAAGCTGCTAGCTTGACAGCTGCATGTGTATTATATGTTCTACTCTTTATATATACAGTCTATAGTTTTACTGTATCACCAGCCATGGGTTTTTTTTAACATTTAAAATGATACTTTTGGGTGACTAGCTTCGGAGGGAGGCCTGGAGAAACAGGCGGTCGGTTTTGCCAACTCAGTTTCTAGATACTTTATAAGCTTCGGCTGTTATCCGTTTTAATTTGAAAAGAGTTGTCAACTTGTTTTCTGATGGATCATTTTAATATCCAGCTTACTGTGTCTGGCTACTCCAGTGTAACCTAACTACTGTAAGCTTAGGATGTTAGAAGAAGAATTATAGATTATATATTATATTTGCACACATATTTTGATATTTTGTATTCTATATACATTGTTTTTATATTCGGGATTGTGGGAAACAGTATTTCGATCTCTCTGTCTGTACACACAAACTGGAAGATTGACATTAAAGTTGACTTTGACTGACTTTGATGTGATTTTGTCTTTGCTGCTCTTTCATGACTACTGATTCAAGGCTTATAAAAGAGTTAACCTCAAAATGCTTTATGTCTCGCATCAGACCATAGAAAAATATCTTCTACTCGACCAGACCCTGCCCTCACTGATAGAGGAATAGAAAACAAGACAGTAGCCTAACCTGACAAGTGAATTATTAGGGCATGTGAAAACTGAGTGACAAAATTGTTGTGTTCAAAGCAATTTTTGCAGAAAAGGACATTAATGTTTTGTCTCCATCTGCTTGGAGACAAAACATTAACCACAAGCATGTGGTTGGCCTGGGTGAAGCCAACATATGATATTCTTGGTGAACGGATGAGCAAAAGGTGAGCTGTATATATCCCAGTCCAAACAAATTACACAGACACAGAGAAACACAACATGAGGTCCAATTGAATTGTTAAACACTGATATTCAGGGTTTTTTCACAAGAACCAGCCTACCTTAATTTAGGAATACGGTTTCCATAGCAGGCAAACAACAAGTTTGAGCCAAGCAGCTGTGAAACTCAGACGTGCGCTCATGTGCACATGCACCCACCACACAGTAGTAATGCACCCAAGCACACATACACCAATGTATGTGGAGAAACCTGAGATACCAATTACAGAGCCCTCTAATGATATCATTTCCTATGTTTGCCAGACTGCTCATTGCTTGAAAAAAAAGTAATTTAATGGTTGTGTAATTTGGAAAAGAGAATAAAGCGTATTTTGGTATTAATGCTAGCTGACTACAACCGCACACATGGTTCTGTTTTCCGCTAAGCCCCTTGCGTGACTGGCTCTTTTCAGTTGGCAGGAGCTGCGTACACTGAGTGCAGTCGAACAATCTAGATATGGCCGTGTTGACATTTGGTTTATCGGGGAAGCTTTTAAGATGGGAAAGATTCCATTGTTTTCATCAGTGCAGTTCAATTAGATCAAACTATGAGCCAAAGATCAAGGAGCCCCCACAGAAGAAAAAAAAATTCACAAGGGGTGAGTTTATTATTTAAACTAAAACCGGTTGCTTCCGGGACGGTCAATGTAGCCTACATCTAACAGAGAAAGTTTAGAGAACAGATTTAAAATCATATAAATCTAGGTTGGTTTAAACGCTAATCCAAATCTTAAATTTGAGCGCAAAATAAAGTGTTGGAGATGGAGAGGTTGCAAACATTTACCGTGAGTTAATTTCTAGGTGAATCGGCTAAAAGTGAGCATGAGAATGGAGACCTGACTGAGGTCATGTCTGCACTTCATCAAATATTCATGTGACCCTTGTTTTGTCTTCCTGAGGGCCTACTTTTTAAGATAAGAGAAGAATGGGAGAGTGAAAAGAGGGGGAGCAGGATATAAGGGGGACTGGAGTAGTACTATTGAGAAAGAGGAAGAGAGGTTACAGAGGGAAAGTGAGAGAATCTGAAAAGTGACTTTATGAAAAATTTTCAGCGAGTCTTCTGGTTTTTATTTGATGTTGGGCTACTGCATAACAGATTTACGGATTTAATAACTTAAGTTTATGAAAGCAGAATCACTCAAACCCAACATTCACAACCACTTTATAATATTTTGATGTTGCAATGCTGGTGTGACCGTTTTTCAGAAAATACACAAAAACACACGCACAGTGTGGGTACACTCCTTCACTTTCTGCAGTCCGGATTTCTTGGAAAGGCAGGAAGGCAAAGACTTGAAACCAGAGAGGCCCAGAGGACCGTGTCACTCAGCACCCTCCTCGACTTCTCCTCTCAGCACAGGCTGCGAGTCCTGGGAGAACAAACACTGTCTACTGGGCAAGTTTCATCTCTGTGTGATATGTGAGCAGAAACACGGGAAACCTCCGAGCAGAGTCTAGCGACATACTGACTGTCAGGTTTTGCTGTGATGTTGTAAAGAAAAAAGATTTTTAGCCTGAAGTAGCCAAAAAGAGGCCTGGCAGAACCGCACCATCTGCTCTGAACAAATATATAAATAATCAGCTGCAGTTCATCGGAGCACTTAGAGATTTGGGTTCAGCACAATATGGCCTCAATGTTGATCCCAACACCGTTAGTTAGAAACTCACAGCACAGTCAGGACATTTTAGTCGTAATAAATAAAGCTTACCGAGGGGTTATGTCGTGTACAACCAACTTTTTGTCAAGAGAGAGGTTTCTATTCAGTTGTCAGTAGTACGCTTTCTTCTCTTTTTAAGTGTCTAAATAATGTTTAATAACTTATTTTAGATTATTTCCCCCTAAAACCTTAATAAATAGTTATTTCATTAGCCAATGCGGCTGTCTATTGAACCAGAGACATATTGTATCACAAAATGTAAAGAAATGTTGCATTAAACAAAATGTACGAGCATCCTAAAGCCCTACCATTGTTTTCTTCCACTTCTGATCTTAATTAAGCGCATTGGTAAGTTAGTCTGGAAAAACAAACCAACAAAGATCTCTGAGTAACTGGTCCCTGATTAAAATAAGATTGTTGTTTGAGACAATATCCATGCTACGTTTGGACCCTTGTATGATGCTGAAACTGCAGTGGAAAATTGCCTCAAAAAAAGGAAAAAAGGGTACCACAAACCTAACAGGATGTGCAATTTACCGCCACCCCCCCCCCCCCCCCCCCCCCCCGCCCCATGGTACCTTCACATCACAAGCTACCAGTAAGATGACAGTAAAAGGGGACAACTGGAAAAAAAAAAGCAAATGACTACAGCCATCCTCCGCTTAACTGACTATAAAATAGCTTGTATCTATATCGAATGGACAACGGTAATTATGTTGAAGAATGCCATAAAAGCTTTCTCATAAAAAATTCTTTATTACTCAACGTATATCTTTTCTTTTATACTGCATTCATCTTAGAACTGTCAATCGCATCTGTAAGCAATGGAGAAACATTAGCGGCTTTTAAAATAGTTGCTTTGGTTATGACCTTCTTGTAAAGGCAGATATATGAACACTTTGTTTATGCAAAGTTGATCAGTAGAGGACTTATTGCCAACAATGCAATTGCAAGGGTTTTCCTTATTTGTATTTATATAATTTGTATATATATATTTGTGCCATCTTGTGAAGAAGGCATAACGATTTAATACAAAGTTGGTCACATAAAAGAGTTGATTTCAAAATGTCTGCTTGATATCACAAACCAGTCCTTGTCCAGCAGAGCAGCGTGGGCTCTTTTCCAACATATATTTTTGGTAAAGCTGCAGGCCTGGAGAGAGAGCCACTGTTTGACTTTTGATAGCTTCTACCCATTGATCTGCAACTGGCTCCCAGCTCTAATGAATAATGAATGGCCATATTGTCATCCCACACGGATCACATTTCACATGGCGACTGACTGCACTGGTGATCAGCCAGGACTCGCTGGGTTCAACTCGCCAGCTACGTCAGTGCAGATGGAGCCAAATTTCATTGGCGTTTTCACAAGCTTACAATTATAAGCTATACATTTGTTATGATCTCGGGTTTAAGATCTAGGGTGTAGATGTGGAACTATTTCTTTAACTGAAAGTTGAGCAGAGAAGCAGGGAAGTATAAGAAAGAGGGAAATTACTGTATGATGTATTACTGTCGGATCTGGAGGAACAATTATAAGGAGGTCGCCACGCTCTATTTGACCTAGAAACTATAAAGATTGCTTTTCAGAGTCTGTAAGAAGGAAGCTGTGTGACTGGTGCTTTCACTGCTGAATACAACCATGGATAGTTATCTGTCATCCAGTGCATGAATTAAAGTGAGCCGTAAAGCAATTGGTGAAGATAATGAGCACCTCCTGTCATACAATATAACTCACTTCTAAGGCATTCTGGGGGAAAGCTTTTACAAAAATATTGATGGTTTTATAGGTTCTTATAAGATCCTTAGCTATGATATATGAGTGATGCAGTTAAATGTAGGTTTTGAGGAGCAATCATGTCCCAAATGAAACAGTGTTTGACACAGCTTAATTAACTTAGATCTGTGTATATGATACTGATTCAACAGTCAGAAAAACAGTGCCAAATTCTTGCCAGTGAATCATTATCTTTGCAGGATACCAAATAAAATTCCATTTCATTTTCATTTAATGCGAAATAAGCATGAGAACACATTTGTTTACATTTGATGGATGTGTAAAAAGGTGCAAAAGTGGACGATAAAGAGAAAAAGAGTCAAACAATCAACAGTAAGGTGTATTGAGGTCTTTTATGCTAACGATACTAGGAAATGTTCTGTTCCTACTGTATTTAAATATACTGTAGAGATTCATACTATCGTTTTACACATTAACAGCCTTCATTTGAAACAGGTGAAACTTTACAAACATCTGACTCATATTATAGTGTTCTATTTTTTTAAGACTGATCCCTTCATGTTCCCAGTAAGCAGCAATAATTTGGAGAGCTTAAAACAGGCTAATTGAGAACAGCGGGCAGCTCTCTTAAAACTGTTCAATCCATGGCTGATAAATGTTCGCTCTTGTGATGCGGTGGTTTGCAGTCGGCCACAGAGAAACTGTCTATGACAAGCTCCTCAAAGTGTTGCATCTAGCTTAGAGCGATCATCTAAACCACAAAGAAATATAAATAAAACACCTCTGCTTTGCCAGAAGATATACTTTCTATAAGAGATGAGGACACTTTGATCTGAAGTACTCCTAGGTAAATGCAGATCATTAAGGATTGATAAACGCTGTGAGAATGGGTCTGCAGAGAGAATTTTGCGCGATCCCAACTGTCTGTTATCAGCCTGAGGCACGGAGCAGAAATCAGCAGGGCTGCCTGCACTGAGTGTGTGTGTGGATTGGTCAATTTGAACCAATCAGCGGGGGCTTAACGTAACGGCTCCGCGGACGTAACGTAACGGCTCCACGGATTGGCCCATTTAGTTCCGGGTACGTGCTTTCGTAAGCACGTACCCGTTAGAATCAAATGGATGATGACGTCATGATGACGTTTCACCAACGATGCGTTTTGGGGAGGTATTTTCTGTTTTAGAGTTTTACTCGCTACAGGGTGTACTTTGAGGGTTTTGACTCTGCACACCGTTTACATGCATAAAAACCTTCATAACACACAAGGGGACAGGTAATAACCGGAAAAGCATGACATGTCACCTTTAATGCATTTAACTGAGGAAATGTTGGTGGACCACATTAATGGTCATTCCATTCAAAAAGTTGTGAAAGGAGGGAGAGTTTTAAGATTGACTTATTCCTGGTTTCCTGCACAAGGCTGTCACCCCAGCATTTACTACATAATCCTATTACAACACGATATCAAGAGATTTTGGCTTCTCTTAAAACGTTTTCTTTTCACTGGGCGATTTGTCGGGGAGGGGTGTTGGTGGGATCATGCCACTATCTATAAAAGTCAGCCTGGTGGATGGATTTAGACCCTTTCTCTTTCCCTAATTACTGAAAAGAGGTTTAACTCAGTTACAGTCTGTGTTCTGTAGGGATAGAGCAACTTAAAATGTGGTGAAAATCCAGAATCAAACATGAATGTCTCTTCAACTTTCCGAGGTCATGCTGTAGCCCTGACTTTATTGAATGAAAATAAAGTCAGTTTATGCGGATGTAAACTTCAAAACATAGACATTGCTTTTCGGTACACTACTAAAGCAATAGCAAAACAAACGGCTGCATTTTCAGGGCTGTATGGCATTTCTTCTTAGAGAGAGACGTGCTTTAAAGGTCCCATGGCATGGCCATTTCCACTGATCATAATTCCATTGTTGAGGTCTACTAGAATAGATTTATATTGTGCAATTTTCCAAAACTCACATTGGTTTCTCATACAGCATCTCTGTATAGTATGTGTATTCACTCTCTGTCCTAAACGGCTTGTTGGAGCTCCTGCCCCCCCTCCCTGTGAGCCCAGTGCCCGTCTGCGAGACACAGCGAAACCCAGCGCGAAACACACACCCGCAGCCTGGCTGGGAGTTTGTGTGTGTGCCCAGGCTGAGTTCCGCGGTGTCTCTCGCCGAGCCCACACCAGTGAGCCAGCTCACAGTGTCCCGCTCCTCGCAGCAGCGAGCTTCGCAACGTCCCGCAGAGTATGTGTGTGTGAGGAAGTCCGCGGATTGGTCCAAACGTAACGGCTCCGCGGACGTAACGTAACGGCTCCGCAGATTGGTCCATTTGGACCAATTTGTTACGTTACGTTACCATACCCGAAATACGTCACAGAACCCAGGAAGCAAACAATGGAAAAAGAGAAATCCCCAACGAGGCGTACTGGGCCAGCACAGACAGGTCTTTTCTGTGTTCGAGTTTTACTTGCTACAGGGTGTACTTTGAGGGTTTTTGACTCTGCAGACCGTTTACATGCATAAAAAGCTGCATAACAAACAAGGGGACGGGTAATAATCAGAAAAGCATGACATGGGACCTTTAAGTAAAAGAGTTTGAAAGAGTTTAAAGGTTAGGATAGTGATCTCATTACTGGAAGGTCACTGGTAAGGTTGGCCTTGTACAAGGCCAGTATAAACCCAACTGCTCCAGTGAAGCTCCTCAGTGGCCGACAAACAAGACTATGGTTTTTACTAAGCTTCTCCTAGATGTCAAATATTGCTGAAGATAAGCATTCACGCTAAGGAAACCTACCCTAGTTAAATAAAGGATGAAGAAAGATACATATAGGAAAGTAAAAATGTTTAGTGTGATGCTCTTGCCGCCCTGCACACTGGTGTTAAGAAACAATAGATGGCTTTAAACTTCTGATTTAAGATCTTTATAATGCCTGCCTTGGATCCTGGATGCCATTAAAACAATCCACCACAAACTGGTTAAAGGGGTCCTATTATGCTAATTCTCGGTTCATAGTTGTATTTTGTGAAATGTTTACATGCTTTAATGTTCAACATGCTTTATTTTTCTCATACTGCGCACCTCTTTTCAGTTTTCACCCTCTGTCTGAAACCCAGTCGGCTCTGATTGGTTAGCTGGCCGGCTTTTTTGTGATTGATCAACTGTTAAGAGACGTCCCGCCCCTTAGCCTATCACATACAATGTGTTGGAGCGCTAGCCAATAAGTCAATAAGTGTTACATAGTGCTGTCACTATGTCACTGAAGTAAACAAAGGAGTCCAAGGTCAGGAGTTTGTGGGAGAGAACTTTGGATTGGAGCCTTTGCAGGCCATTTACGAGAAAAGCCCAAATAGCATAAAAGGCCCACTTTAACAATACTTTCTAGTGCAATACATGAAGCTATTTTAGTTATATACGGCATACACATATACACGGTACTATATGTGGCCCTTGTTGTTCCACAGATACCATATTCACTTTTATTCACTAGTTATTTTTCATTTGCATTCATCACCTTACAAGTGAAATTTGAACTGAACTTGGGGACTATTACTAGTCAATGCTTCAGAGCTAACTAATTGTTGAATGACACACACAAGGTACAAATGAGTGGATCGTGTTGTGTGAGTCAGCAAAAGGTGTTCTCTTACCTGCAACAGGTGAGTCAGCTGCAATTACTGTTACCAACACCATTATCCCCAGGAACACTGCACGCTGGCCATGGGCATGCATGAGAGCCTTGAGCAACACCACCAAACCCACAGAGGAGACTAAACCTGCCATGGTACGGCAGGGGCACGGTCAAGGCATTTCAACAAGGTGAGAAGACAAGATTCACTCCAAGGTTTTTGTTCAATCCAGCTGCCTGGTTTGGTCTCCTTCAGTTCAAGGCTCCTCCTTCCATAACATATGCTGCAATGAAGAATGGCTGTTGAAAATAAAGGAGCAACATTTTCTGTTATTACTTAATAATAACTTATTTAATCAGCCTTTAGTTGGAAGAAACTGCTGCTGAACTTAAGTTAACCAAACAATAAAGATGTTTATTGAATTCAAAACCTGTATTTGATTAAAGTAACATTCTCATAGCAAATAATGTTGGCAATATATCATATCAGGGGCAGAGGTGTTAGTTAGAATACAATAATTATATTTGGACAAATACATCATTGTTCAGGAAATGCTACGTTTCTATGTTTTCTTTTATTTGAGGTAATTACCAAAAACAATCTTAATGCACGTGGCCTTTTACAAACAATGAAGCTAAAGGTGTTCTTAATTCCTATTCTAAAACAATTTTTTGTCATGGACTTCAAAATTTTATATAAATCCTTTAAACAAACATAAAGGGCTACACATTCTAGTATTTATAAAAACATGTTTTTTTAAATGGGGGTTTGTTTTCATATTGTTAAGTCAACCTG
>NW_011342671.1:418829-436329 GCF_000735185.1 Notothenia coriiceps | reverse complement strand
TATGCACTTTGATAAAAGATACTCTTATGTATCACAACACCATCAAACTAATCTGAAAAGACTTCCCTTTGTTCAGCCATTTTTTACTTTTTTTTTTACTTATTCTTTATTAATTATTTTCTCACATTCCCCTTTACATCCATTAGTACTCCAATTCAGTTGAGCAGTTTCTTTGACAAGGGGTCACAACAGGTATAACGTCTCAAATCCCAAAAATTCTAAATGTATTGAAATCAAATAATAACACTGAGAACGTATATAACACAGGTATAACACAAATAAAATAAAAGAGGGTTATATATTAGGTCATCCTACACATTACAATAATATAGTCCAATATACTGAGGAAAAATATCCATATACCAGAACATTTCCTTATTTTAAAGAAGCCATATTATATTATTTCTGGGTGTCACACAGTCCACTTCCTTTTTTTATGCTGCCTTTAGAATCCTTCCATTATTAATTGTTCAGCCATATTTAATGGTTAACTTTACTTTAACTGCATTCACAGACTTCATCAAACAAATTCATATTTGGATGCTTTGTTTTGTAGCAGTTGACCGTTTTTGTTTTCCTCTCTGACTTGAATTTCTTTTCTTCCCCCCCTCTCTGTGTCCTCCCCACTCAGCAGGCCTGGCCCAGCGGCACCCAGCAGATCCTGCTCCCCCCAGCCTGGCAGCAGCTCACCCACACCTCAGTCCAGCATGCCACTGTCATCCCCGACTCCATGGGCAGCACACAGCCTCTCGCCAACTGGAGGTGAACAGCACTCATTTCACGTCTTTTCTTTCTTTCTTTCCACCGCTCCCAGCCAGCCTCTATTGATGTCTGAATATTGTGGCCTACAGTTTCCAAATCCACCTTTCCTCTTGAGATGGATAAATAAATCTAATAGGTTGACATGTATCACTCTAAAGCTTCAAAATGAAAGCACTTTGCCAAATCAAGTTTATGCACCTAACATCAGGGGCAAGTCTGTAGGTCAGTTCAGATAAATTGATTTCAAAGGCCAGCAGTAGTTTTATGGCTTTTATAGGCCAGGATGTGCTATAGGAAGATGGTATGGCGTAAGACTGATTGACCGAGGGGCCTGTAACTCCATGACAGCTTGTCCTTTATCTTCTATGAATCACATTCCCCTTCGCGTATACTGGCGCTTTCATAAGAGCAGATTTACCTCAGGGAGACGGGATATGTGTACACGTAGAGACATCATGTCTAGGAGAGCCTGTCACTGTGATGACTCGATAAATGGATGGATAGATGGCGATCTGCCGGGAGATAAGGTGGCTGCAGGTATATAATGTGTATGCGGAGGACAGCTGGGGCCATGTATGCACAGATTCATTCGGGAGCTGTCCATCTGTGACCAGAAACCCCCCCCTCCTCCCTGTCCAGTGGCAGCTCTGTTGTCCTCAGAGAGACGATCGGGAAAGTGTCGCACTTCCTCTGCAGAGCCATCGCTCCACAGCTGCTGGTGTCAGCTCCTCTGCCCTCCCTCTCTCCCTCACTTCTTCCCTCTCTTCCTTTGAGTCCTCCTTAGAAGAGTTAGATGCTGCCACCCGCTGGCTTCTCTGGGAAATACTCCATACTCCATGTCTTCATTCATTTTACCTCACCAATGTTGGGTTTGGCTATCCTTTAAATACATGAGTGTGTTTTGCAGCATTTCATCCTTTGTTGCTGCACTTGCAGGTCCTACTGTTGTGCTAACATTAAACTGTGTTATGTTACAGGAATCCTCATCCTCATGGCGGCCATTATAATCCCATCATGCAGCAGCCAGCATTGTTGGCCGGCCATGTTACGCTCCCATCCAACCAGACGCTCAATGTGGGAGTGGCACACGTTATGAGGCAGCCCTCAACCAATAACAACTCCTCTTCCAAAAAGAACAAACAGCACCAGATGTCTGCCAGGTACTCTCACACTCTTTACAGTAAATCATCATACACAGATCAGATTATGAGACAATGGGCCTCTGGGCTTGGATAAACAGAAGGCCCCTCCACCTTTACTACTGTGCATAAGAGCAGGACACAGAATTCATACTTGTTTAGTCTCTTTTTTTTTGTCATTTTGTGTCCCTTTCATAATTCTTTGTTTCTTTGAAGTTATTTTATCTTTGTTGTTGCTTTGTGTATCTTTGTAGTCTATTGGTAGTTATTTTGAAACTCTATGTTGTTGCAGTTTGTCTCTTTAAAGTGATTCAAGTGGCATTGGGTCTTTTTGTAGTCAGTTTCAGTCTCTTTGTAGTTGCTTTGAAATTCTATGTAGCTATTTTGAGTCTCTTTGTAGTTGCATGGGGTCTTTCCTAGTTGTTTAAAAGTTTTTTCTAGTTGCTTTTAGTCCCGTTCTGTGTCTTCTTTTTTGTTGTTTTGGCCATTTTGCAGTCTATTTGTGTCTTTTTGTAGTCATGTTATGTTTCTTTATTGCTTCCTGGTTGGTACTTGTCTCTTTGAGGATCATTATGTGGGTGGAGGCCCCTGACACTTTGCACACCCTGTGCACTGTACACCCAGCAAGTTACTCATTAACATACAACACAATGTCTGACACCTTTTGATTTCTTACATTAACACTATTATCTGTCTTTTTCGAAGGAACATGTCGGCCTACGAGGTGTCGTCCTCTCAGGCGGTGCTGTCCCCGCAGCGCTCCAAGCGGGTGAAGGAGAACACGCCTCCACGCTGCGCTGTGCTACAGAACGGCTCGGCCTCCAACTGCCCGCCCCCACAGGGCGGTGGGTGGGGGTCCAACGAAGCGGAGCAGGCTTCCAGCACCACCCGCGACCATCAGCACCAGCACCATGTCCCCAGACAGACCATCATCATCCCCGACACGCCCAGCCCTGCAGTCAGCATCATCACCATCAGCAGCGACACAGATGAGGAAGATGACCACAAACAAAAGAAAAGGTCAGTTCTTAGTCTTTGCTTATTGGAAAATGCTAAGGGCTTTGTATATCATTCGGAATACTAATGCTGGTTACTGTGAAATGAGACCTTTTAAAATGTGTCTGCTTTGACTTACTTTGTTTTCACAATTACCAGTGAAACTAAGAAGCCCACTTTCTATCCTCTTTTCTTGTATCGTTTCGGGGTCATATATGATTTCTAAGGCTGTGTATGATATAAAACATTTACAATGACACATCTCTGGTTTCTAGTATCAGATTACTGTGCGCCTATAAAAGTAATTTAATCTGGAGTTGTAAAATGCTAACAGGGCCATCCAAGGCCAGTTGTAATTTCTGTGGCAGCGGTACTTTGCGAGCAATGGTCAAATCAATTTTATAACCATCCAGTCATCTGACAACAAGAAAGAAGAGATGTGCAAAAGACAACTCCTTTATGCCGTGATACGCTACAATGAGAAACACAAAATAAGAACGCATAAAAAAAAATTAAAAAAAAGTTTTTACACAAATTCTGTAGTTCAGGGTATGTACTTGGCTGTAGCACACAGTATGCAGAGGGGATGTCAAATCTGATCAGGACATAGGATATCATCATATTGATGTCCCTTGAGTTTATCTGATTCCCTGAAAGAAATGTCTTAATAACTTTCCACTTGTGTTTCCTCCAGTTCATCTACAAAGCAGCGAAAGAATGTCATCAGTTGTGTGACGGTCCACGATTCGCCCGACTCTGACTGTTCCAGCAACAGCCCGTACACTGTGGAGTCCAGACACCCCAACAACAACAGCTACGACACAAAGAGCACCATCCTGGACAACTACAACAACGGGAACCCCCGCACCATCATCATTCCTCCTCTCAAGACGCAGAACAGCGAGGTCCCCAATGAGTGTGAGCGCCTGATGCCAGGTAGAGGACTGTGACGACAGGTTCCTTCCTGACCTAAAATACAGCTTAATACATTACATTATTACATTGTTACTTCTTCCCAAATAACCATATCCTCTCCCTTGCAGATTTAATGAACCATCAGAATACAGCTTATAAATTCAAATCCTCCAATGGAGTGCTGTCTGGCAATCATCACCTACCAGGGGGCATACCCGGGGGCGTGGCCTATCGACAGCAACGCTCAGGGCCACACCCCCTCCAGCAGCAGCCTCTCAATCTCAGTCAGGTATGGTGACACATGTTATATCAGTGTCTGCATTTTGACCCGTGTGGACAAAACCTTAAATATTTTAGGATCATGTTTTACAAGAATAACATTTATTGTTCATATATGTAGCTTACTTAGTGATTTCATGTTATGTTCGATGAAAAGAATGATACCAACCGAACCTCATGTCTGTACGTTAGGCTACCAAAAGATAGCTTAGCTTAGCATTAAGACTGGAAACTGGGGCAATCAGTTAGCTTGGCTCTGTCCATAGATAACAAAAAAAAGAGATGAAATTGATAATTGATCAAAATGTCAAAAGGTTCATAAGTCATTTGTGACATTATCCAATAGATTTTTTAAAGTGTTTTAAGGCAAAGTTTGGATGTTATGATGAGGGGTTATCTTTTACTCCAAACAGGTGTTGTACCTCATACAACCTCTCTTCAACACATCCCAACTATTCCTTTAAAGGGGACCTATTATGCAAAATCCCCTTTTTCATGTCTTTTATACATACAGTAACCATGTGTCAAAAAGTGTAAAAAGATTCTGAAAGTTTCAGAAAAAAAGATTATCTCTCTTTTTGTCCTGATCCTTTTATATAAAAAAACTGTCTGAAAATGAGCTGATCAGATTTTGGCCACTTTATGCCAAACACTTCGGAGACATGTTTTGTATATATCTGACTCCTATAATATATTGATGAAAAACAGTATAATAGAGGACCTTTAAGAAATCACATTTCGACTATGAGAATAACCAAAACTCCAGGAGCAATAAAACTGACATTCAGCCTTTCTGTCCCCCCACTTCCAGGCGCAGCAGCATATGGTAGCCGAGCGAAACGGCCATCGGCGGCAGCAGGCCTACATCACCCCCACCATCACCACCCAGGCCCAGTACTTCCATCACAACAGCCCCTCCCACACGGCCAATGTCCACCCGCACCTGGCTGCCACCCACCTGCCCAACCAGCCCCACCTCTATGCCTACACCACCCCCGCCACTCTGGGCTCCACCGGCACTGTGGCCCACCTGGTTGCGTCGCAGGGCTCAGTGCGCCACGCAGTCCAGCACGGAAGCTACCCCCCCAGCATCATCCACCAGGTCCCGGTCAGCATGGGCCACCGGGTGCTGCCCTCCCCCACCCTGCACCACAGCCAGTACCAGGCCCAGTTCTCCCACCAGGCCTACATCAACGCTTCGCCCGCCTCCACTGTCTACACTGGATACCCGCTGAGCCCCACCAAGGTCAACCAGTACCCTTACCTCTAGAAAACACACTGACCGACACTGGAGAGCCTGACCCAGCACTGCTGCTGCTGCTGCCCCCCCCCGAAACCCACCCGCCCTGAGCCCCATCCTCTCCTCGACCTCAGACATAAAACAGAGACAGAGGAACATGCAATCCTCATGAAACTGTCACATATAACTTGAAGATATAACGACAGAGAGAAAAAGATTCACCGCCTCTCTAGAAGGGAAAGATGGGGATGAATTTCAGAGGGGTACAGTTCAAGTTATTTTCTTTCATTCATCAATTTTTGTTCTCCTGAAAGGGCCAGTTTTTGCATTTATTTTTCAATTATTCACTTTTTACTTTACTAGTAATGTTTCTTTAGTTTTACAGGGAATTTAGAAACAGGCCTTTTGGGACAGTGGAGGTTTTCTGTTTTTTTATTTTTATCCCCCCCTCATTAATTCGGGGAGTGACTGTTGAACAGGGGTTACTGACTGGAAGTTCGGAATCCCAAGAAAGATTGGGAGAAGGTGAAATACGGAAACCTGCTGCTCTACAAAGAAAAAAATATTGATGGCCTTGAACTGTCTTAATATTTCCATGGTGTGGGGAGAAAAGAGAGGCAACTCCCCCCCCCCCACCACTCCACCTTCTCCAGTCGAGGAGGTTTCTGGAAATATAACCAACAGAGGACAACAAACTTTTTAGTGTATTTATAGATATTTCTTTCCTTTTATGTTTCACCTTTATGACGATACTTCATTTTTTTTGCTAGGTGTCTTGCTGGGCCCCGTTCTTAGAATGTAGCAGTCTGCACCAGTTGACTTTTTTTTCCAGATACCAATAGATTTATTTGTTCCTCTTTTTTCAATGTGATTGCACAAAGTGGTTATAATAACATAGGCATGTACAACGTGATTGTCTGTGTGTGCTACTGTCAGCCATGCGTGTGTAAATCCACCTCCTTAAAACTCTCTTCAGTCTTTAGGTTTTTGACCATTGTTCCCTCGTAGTGCCTTACAGATATACCGACACAGTTTACTTGGCTTGGATCCTGAAAGCCACAAGAGACTCTAGCTATACTTAGAACGACATGTTTCCCTGGTTTGACATGCTAGTCGGGGCAGTTGTAGCTCTCTTCCAGGTGTAGGCTTAGCCCTTGCTGTTTCTCGTCCTAAAATGACAGCATACTGTTAGATGATGAAGATTAACGTCAGATATCACGCTGACTTTTTTATTATGTGTGCATGAGATAACTTGCCCGGGGTACTTACCAAAGTCATAGATAAATTCTTGTTACATTGTGCTCTGGATATTAGTGTAAATATGAAAATGTACAGTATAGCTGTAGACGTAAACCTCTATCACCCAAAATGTGGCTTTAGTTTGGAATATATTTGTTGTTTTTTAAGGGAATTCATGCAGCGTGAGTTATTAGCTCAGTTTTCAAGAACAGGGATTGAGTTACAGTACAATGTTTGAGACACAGTAGAGGTTGCTTTTTTTAAGGATAAAAGTTAGTCCGAGAGAAGGGCCTGACAGGAAGTGATTGTTGCCATGAGAGGGGGTTCTGTGAGGCGGAAGGGATGGGTCTGCAGAGAAGAGGCAGAGTATCGAGGGTTGTTCGAGAGAGATACTGTGTAGGCACGAGTGAGGCGTCTGTTTGAAAGCATAGGGTCAGTTTAGGTAGGGACTGTGGAGGGCAGGGCGAAACTCTCTATCTTAAATGGGACTAAAATGGTAGCAAGTTGGCACTGAGCAGGTTGATAGAAACACTGAGTCCGGGTCGTCGGTAGGAGCCCAAAAGGGAGGGCACTACTTTACCTGAATGCACACTTTCTGACGTGAATCCTTCAAAGATAATTGGAAGTTATTTGTCGCGCTTGAGGTTTGGGTAGCATCTAAAAAAAAATGCAGGAACAGAACAGAAGGGAAATGCCACAGCATACACCTGGAAGGGCACCTTGTGGACGATTTTGTCGCCACTGTCCATTTGTCTTCGAACCAGGTACACCGCAGACATCACCACGCCAGCCGAAACGGGATACCGGAACACTTAGAGAACCAATAGGGCTGTGTGTGTTCGCTGCTTCTTTCAATTTTGTTCCCCCATGTAGCCAATGATACAAAAATCTCCTTGTTCATTTGTCCTCGTATAGTCACATCAGTACCGCTGGTGGGTTAGTGAAAGCCTTCCCCTCCCCCTTCCTCCATGGTATGCCATAGTACCTGCATTTGAAGTGATTATTCTTTTGTTGTTGTTGTTTTTTAACTTAACATTATCTTGAACTTTTTTTTGACATGGCTGTAGTACATGTTGTGTTTATTTTTTAGAGATTGTTGCAATAATTCTTGTGGATGTTTTATCAAGAGTGTGTGCGTTTTTATTATATGTCATTTCTATTTTGTAACCTGGGGGTTGATGTACAGTGAAATGTAGTATGAAGTGGAGGTGGGTGCACCTGTGTTAAAGTGTTGCAACACTGCTAGTGATAGTAAGTGTGGAGTTGATGATAATCCAATGGGGCCCTTATACTGTAGATAGATTGCCACATTACCACAACTAGGTTCGAAATACTTAAATCTCTTCAAAACAAATCTTTTGACGTGCCCCAGAGTGTCATCCTGGTACTTTTTACCCCCACACTCCCCTTCACTTCCGAGTTGTGAGATGTGAGATGTGATTTAAGTACGTTGCTGGTTACTTCATTATTTTCTGTTCTGTTGTTTTTCTTTTGATTTGATCTACTTTATTTCCTCAAGCTCAAGCACACACGCATAAGGGAGAAGATTTTCCATTGAAATATTTTCTGTTATTATGAAACAGACTACTGAAACATTCCACGGTTGAGGGAATTTGGCGTTACTCATGCTACACTGCTGTGTCCGGTCCCCTCTCCTGTCAGCAGGGGGATAGCATTGTCACCCTAGGACTTTGTTTTTTTATTTTTCGCTCTTCCCACCAAAGAATTCTACAGATCGATCATGTGCAGCACAGTAGAGTACAAGCAATCCTCCACAGCGTTGCTAGAGCAGACAGGCAATAACTCCTGGTCTAATTTTTTTTACAAATTATTTGGACAACATGTCGTTTTACCCCCAACAGGAGGATTTAACATACTTAATACAGCACAGTGAATTTCTTTACAATCTACCTTCATTTCTCCTCGCACTTGGCCCTGTTAATAATTATCTAACCTCTCCAAAATGTTAAGCCAGTTTTTGTTCTTTTGCATTGTCGATGTTGTAGCTTTATTGGTGTTGTATGAAAATGAATTTGTAATCTGAAAGGTTTGTTTTTAAATTAGCGTGCCATGGATTAGAATGACCCATAAAAAAAAAAAATGAATTAATCAAAAATGTACCAACTATACCTTTAAAACCATGGTCACCCGCACAAAATGAATGTAATATGTGACCTGCGGCATCTGAAATGGCTTTAGATCTTTCTCAGTGGGTGGCCATTCATTTAATTTCTACACCGTTTGTGGCCATGCATGATGCAATAATTATACATCCAGCAAAATCCCATGTGAGAGAAATAATGTAAAATTACCACTATCCTCATTATTGGGGGGGATATCAAATAATCGCTATTTTCTCAAATGAAACCCAATTTAAAGGAGCCCTATATGCGCGACGTTGTGGAAAAATGACTTGATATGTATGATACGTTTGTCTATTACTCTGTTTCACATAACCAATGTTTTGTGTTTTATAAAAAACGGGAATCAGAAATGTGAGCTATAACTTAGATCGAGTGACCTTACAATTACCAAAATGTGCTTAAGTAGAGTGTAAAAAATGTTTTTTGTGTTGTTGAGGTGAACATAGCCTTCCCAGCTAGCGACTTTACTGTTAGAGTACTGCCTTCCAAATAACCAACAATACCTCCAAAGGTGACAATACAATTAGAAACAAGGCAGTGTCTCACTCTGGATGAAGCCTGGCATTCTCTGACAAAATACACTCAAACTTCCAGCTTTGCTCCCGGTGAAACATTCCTGAGAGCATGATGGCTCACAGTTCTACAATGGTCTTCACACAAACTCCTCTAAGGTGACAAGAACTGAACACACAACGCTCTCGTTTAATATAAACCGTTGGCATAGTTGCAGCTGCCTCCCAAGTGGTGAGGATCAGGGGGATTAACCATGATCTGATGTTCTCTCTGTCACCAGAAAATTCATAATCTAGCCACACAAGCATTCTTAAAGCCCATTCGGATGAGAGTGTATGTTTTTTTTTCTCTTATTTGAGGAGATCTGCTCCTTTTGCTGGCTATTCCTTTGGGGGAATTCAGGGTGAGGTGGTCAAGGTTTGATGCCATCACTGATAGAGGCGATTACAATGTAAGAATTTAAGAACCAAATCTGATTAAAATGCAATTGTTTTCCTAATCTAATTTGTGTAAAGCCCCACTTTAAATCCTCTTTAAGTGCTGCCCTTTAAGATCTTTGGTATTTCTTTTAATAACTGAAATATGTAGCTTTTCACATATGACTTTAAGAGGGATTTCTAGCTTAAGATATTTATTTTGTGGTAAATGGGATCTAAGCAGTAGACCAAAGCTACATTCAAAGCTAGATTTGCCTGTTTACACTATACAAATATTGTTCTGAAACTAGCCTAGCTTTTCAAAGTCACAATCCCTTTTGATACATTCTTTAAACTCTAAATTAGATAAGTTACATTTCTCATACACTGGTTATTTCCATTTTCTAAAGACCTAAGAGTGCATCAAACCCTGACCCCCTTTGTGTCCATTGCTGTATGGTTTCTCAATTGTGTAAAATCTCATTATTTGTCGATAAAGCTAATGTGTGCTGCAGTATTTCCTAGTATACTTCTCTGATAATTGTCTTTGCTTATTTACTTTTGTTTATTGGGGTGTGATGTCTGATTATTTCAATCTGTTGATGTAGCGTTCTATGTATACCCTGTTCCTTAGCCTAATATTATTAAGTATGTTATGAGAATGGATATTTTACTGGCTTTATAGAATGTTTAAATAAATATAACAATGACAATAAGAAGAAGGATTAATTAAACCTCTTAACAAGTTGAGTACTTGCTACTAAGCGCTTGTGTTACCATTATGATGTTGTGTGCTTCTCTTAATCATTTTCGTTGTAGAAAAATTGAGTGAATTTATATTAGGCTTCGAAAAAACTAATGATAGCATTGTACATTTTACGGGAGGATTTTAACAGACAAACCGCTTCGTCAAATAGAAGAATATAGTTATTTTAATTGTCCTCTTTACTAACTGTAGGGTGAGAAGGGGCTCGCGTTGTGGTGAACTATGTTATAGCTTGTTATTCACTGTTACTTTTGATCATTTTTTCGGTCTCCGAGGTGAATCGAGTTATTAATGAGAATTTGTATGCTCACATATGCATATTGTATATGTGTAGAAATGTAATCACACTTTGTCTTGGATTTACATTAAACTGTTAAGTCACGGCACCAGTCTCCTGATTTAACTGTGATGTGTGTGTGTGTGTGTGTGTGTGTGTGTGTGTGTGTGTGTGTGTGTGTGTGTGTGCGGAGTGTGCGTGTGTGCGTGTGTGTGTGTGTGTGCGTGCGTGTGAGAGTGTGCGTGTGTGTGTGTGATGCACAGTCACTCTCTGTTACTTCCAACAACTGTACATTAGCAGCTAAAGCTCGGGCCCCACTGTGCAGGCTGGTGTTTTGTATGGTTGTGTTTTGTTTAGGTTTTGTTTGATGGGTTGTTGAGGTTGTGGGTGTGGGGTGGGTTTTTTCTATTTGCGTGGTTAGTGGTTGTGTGGGTTTTGGGTTGTGCTGTGCGTAATGCTTTTGGTTTTTGCTTTTGTTGGGTGCTTGGTGTGTTTGCGGTGTGTGGGGGGGGCGTAGTGTTGTCGTGGGTTGACTAGGGGGGTGGCTTTTTGTGTCTGCTGTGTGTGTTTTGTGTTAGGTGGGTGTACGTGTTGTTGTCGTTTTGGTTTTGTTTGCTGTTGTGTGTTGGGGGTTGTCTTGTTGTGGGGTGTCTTGTGTTAGTGGGTGGGAGTGGGTTTTTCGTGGGCCGTGTTATTATTCGGTAGGTCGGTAGATTACTTTTTCTTTTGTTTCATTTTGCCGGTTGTTTTTGGTTTTTTTTTTTTTTTGTTCTTTGGTTGTTGGTTTTGTTGGTGTTTTTTTTTGGCGGTGTTGTTGGGGTGTTTAGTGTCGGGGTACGCTGTTTTTTGTGGTCGTTTTGGGTCTTTTTTTCATTTTTTGGTGTGGCGTTCTCTTTGTTTGGTAGGTTTTTTGGTTTTCTCGGGTTGCGGACTTTTCTGTTACTACGACTTAATGTTAGCGAGCGTGATAATAGGTTCGGAAGAATTGTGTATTGGTCGCGCACTAAATGTTCAGATAGTGCCTCTTTTTAGTTTTCTTGTCTTTTACGTGTGAAACATGATAGATGAATACAACCGCCTGAGGTTTTTTTTTTGGAATTTAAGGGGTCTTTGAAGGTGTCTATTGTGGTTCTGCATTTTATCACGCTTTTTTTCCTATTCAGATCTTGTGGGTCGGAGCAGATGATGTTTCCCTAAGACCTCGTTTTATGTACTCGCTCGGACTCTGAGTTGTAGTCGTGTCAATTGCGAGTGGCAGTGTCGTGTGCAGTTGTCGTACTGTATCCTGTCTTGGCTGTGTGTGTCATGGTAGCGCGATCTATAGATGGCTTGGTAAATGTACGTAGTTTGTCTAGGGTTAGTAGCCGAAGGTACTGTTAGTACGGATGAGGGAAACACTTGTAAAATCTACTTTAGTTATAGTTTCTCTTCTACAGGTTTGTAAAAAAAAATATCGCTTGTAGGATTAGCATTAACTATATCATTGTGTTCTTCGTGTGAAGTCTGCAGAGTGTGTTTGGTCGGAGCTATATATGCGTTCTTATTCTCTTGATCGTGATTTGTTCGATGCTGCTTTAGGGGTTGGTGATCAAAGTATGGCGCAATGGTAGCTCCATGGAAATATGAAGGTGTATAGTCGATGTCTCTTTTGGATGTCATAGTTTGGGAGGGTGGCAAAATATATGGTGAGTTGATACATAAGGTGTTGTTCTATAGTGCGTAAGAGAAATATGGGAGTGCATATGAATCTGACTAAACGATCGACACTGTTGAGTAAAATGGTCTTAGATCGCAGAAAATTGTTGTGGTCGATTACTTTTTAGTTCGATTTACGGAACATGTTATAAAGTCATCGTGGGTGCCATTCTAGTAGGATGTAGTAATTTTATTTTAGGTTTAGAAAATATGTTTAGAAGTTAAATAAAAAAGTAGAATGTGCATAAATATTTCGCGATTGGTTTGTAAGTTTACGTGGTATCTGAAAAGAAATTATATTAATGCTAATATTACGAATTTTGTTCAGATATTCAGGTGATCATCTTCCCTGAGTGCTCTGGTTATTAGATCAAATATCTTTTCTGTCGTTTTATCTTGTGCGAGAGTTCGTTGATTACATATGCATTATCTTACCGTTTATATTCTTACGAATTATTTTTGTTTTAATTATGTATAGGTTATAATAACGGATATGATGTATTTCGTCCATTAGAATTGCGTTGTAATCGACAAAGATTTATACCAGTGTGTTGGGTAACGAAGTTATACAGAGTTAGAGAAGGGTCTAGTAAGTGTTTTGGATCATTGATTTTGTTATTTATATGTGAAGGTTGTGCCCTTTTCAGAGTAACTGCAGGTGGGCCGGGTCTCTGACTTTATCGGTAGTATTTGTAGTTGGATGGGGGGTAGTTTTTTGGTTGTTTTGTTACGCGTTAGGTCGTGGGTGTGCGTTGACTTGATGTGTTGACTTTGGTATTCGGGACGACCGATAGGATATTACTACACCTTGAGTGGATAATATCTGGTACGTGTCTATAATGTCTTGTGTTCGATATCGTAGGTACTTCGTTTGATAGGAGTAAATGTAGTTGCTATGTTTTCCTGATTGTGTGCTATTATTTTATGGTTTTGTTCTGGTTATTTCCTTACGAGTAGGACCTTTCGTCCCTGTCTGGTACATAATAAGGGTTGAGCGAGGATAGAGGCTAGTGATGATAAGTAGATATAATGTTTATCACATGAGTATCCTCGGTTTACGTATAGGGGGGGAAGAGAGTTGTATATAGATAGATCTGGGAGAGGATAGGTCCACACTTTCGGTGTATGTGATGTAGAGAGTGCATTGTATGTCTGTCTCGTAGGTGTTTAGACTTAGGAGGGAATTGATAAGGACGAGTGTCTGTTTTCTATTTTCGAATGTCTAGGCAGAGGACTGTTTTGTGATAACTTGTTTAGTGTACTTACTACCATGGTAAATATGGTCGAGCATACTTAGTTTGAACTTATACGAAACTCATTAAGATTGTCTATGAGCAAGCGAGTAGGTGTAGAGATGCTATTGTCGTCTTGTATTACTAATAATATGTACAAATTTATGATTACATGAATTGTGTGTTAGTTTAAACTACTCGAATGAGGACGAATAGATATGTGTTGAACTAATAACTCCATCGTATTTGAGCATTCGTGTAAAACGCGTACTTTTCTTTCTCCTTGGTGGTGGAGGAGTCGTACGTGTTCAGAATATTCGTTAATGTAGTAGTGCGGTGAGGCCTGTCGTCTCCACACCTATGTCAATGTCATGTCGTCTGTACTATCTCCGAGCTGGGAGTTTCTCCTTGTTCCTCTCTACTGTACAGGTCGCTGTATTTTTATGTAGGGTGATGTCGAGTGTAATATCAGTTACGTCTGCTATAGATCCATCGCTACTAGTGTCGGTATTGGTGGGGCGTCAGGGTAATGTGACTTAACTTATAGGATGTGGTGTATGTTCGTGTGTTTGTTTGATTTGAGTGTCTGGGTGTATGTACGTGATGAATCGACTCTGTGTGGATGTTATGTTCTGTGTAGTGTGTTTACTTGTGTGTGTGTGTGCGTGTGTGTGTGTGTCTGTGTGTCGTCAGTGTGTGTGTGTGATGCTCGTGTGTCGTGTGTGTGTTGTGGTCGTAGTGTTCTTTGTCATTGCTACCTCCGGCTTGTGTGTACAAGTCTGTGTGGTGCGTGTACGATCGTCGTTCGTGTCAAAAAGTGTTGGACCTCGACGTAAGTCTCGGTTCGAGAGTGACACGTAACGATGGACGTGTGAGATCAGGTGAGAGAGAGAGAGAGTAGAGAGATCGGAGAGTGATTCTTGTGTGTTCGAGATAGCTGCCTTCCGACCTTCTGTATGTGGTTGTTGTGTGTGTGTAGTCTAGTGATTTCTTATCATACGGTACTCCGACCGTGGGTACCCGTGGGTGACGATCGTCGTCACAAAATAAGGAGGACCTTCCGACGGTAAGTCCAGGGTTCGAGATGACACGTAACGAGTTGGACGGAGAGAGAGATGAGGAAGGAGTAGCAGAGAGTAGACAGAGAGAGAGTCGGGAGTCAGAGCAGATGGAGAGACAGAGAGAGAGACGACAGGGCGCGAGAGGAACTCCGCTCCGACGGTGCCAGACTACGTGTGTTCCGTCCTCGTAAAGTGTGTCTCTTCCNGTCCTCGACTGCACCCATGGCATTCCTCAGCTTGTCTACTTTATTTGTAAAATAATCATTAAAATGATTTGCAATATCTGCTTGTTTGGTAATGAATTAAATTCATTACCAAACAAGCAGATATTGCAAATCATTTTAATGATTATTTTACAAATAAAGTAGACAAGCTGAGGAATGCCATGGGTGCAGTCGAGGACGCAGTGTCACATCACATTATTAAAGATTGTATCATGAGGGAAAAGCAGTGCATGTTTGAATTCCACAATAGCCGCATTCACACCGCAGGAATTTCCCTGGTACTTTGGTTCTTTAGTTCCGTTAGTACCAATAATGTCGCGTTCACACGGCCGGGACTACTCAGTGCCGGGAACTCTTTTGGCCATTTTCAGTCCCTGCTAGAGAGGTGGTACGAACCTGGTGATAAAAGAGTTCTATTTCTATTGGCTGGGCGAATTGCAAACCACGCCCCGTTAGACTCTGAATTTTTTTGTTAGGCAGCCATTTTTTTACAAAACCACATCCACACCTGAGCGAGTAGTTTTTTTGTACTTTAAAGCAGTTATGACCACACGTACTACAACACCGGAGCGGTGGAATGATGAGGAAGTGTCGGCGCTTCTGGCAATTTACTCTGAGGACGGGATGCAGCAGCTTCCACAGAAAGCAGTTCCCAACTCTAAATGTTTTGAGCGATGTTCGCAAAAGCTACTTGAGCTGGGAATCGTGCACAGTGCACACGGATGCCGGGTAAAAATAAAGAAACTCAGGCAGGACTATAAATGCCTCATGTACAGCGGGTGGGCTTTATACCCCCTCCCCCCGTGTAGTTCTTCTTCTCTCGGTTTTTTTTGTACTCGCCGTGAAGTGGTTTTGCGGCCTGCCAGTAAACCCAGAGAAGAAGAAGACGAAGTGACGTCAGCGTAATCTTGCCTCAGGGAAAGTACTGCGGCGTGAATGCGATTGGCACTAGCCCCCTGGCGGATTCAGTGCCGTGGTACTTTAGTGCCGGCACTAAAGTACGGCAAGTCCTGCGGTGTGAAAGCATCCGCTATAGTCACAAGCTAACGTGTAGAAATGGCAATGAAAATCTTATGACGCGAGCTCCTCAAACGATGCGAAAAACATAATAAAAAAACAAATATCATGGAAAAAGAAGACATTTATATATAATAATAATATATTAGTGAGGCTTTGTGTTTAATAGGAGCTTTTGTAGCAGATCATGAGTAAAAGCTTCTGAATATTTCCTCTTTCTGGCAAAGAGTGATGTTGTATAATGCAAAACCGATTAAAATTCTAAAGCCCCATGACCAAAATCCCATGAAAAAACAAAAACAATATTTGAGTTCCTCTTTTTGAAAGACTGTCTGTAACCTCCTGTCTGTGGCTCTCAGCCCAGTGGCTTTCATCTTAAAACAAATACACAGTTCAGAGGAGGAATTGGTGCCTTGATGGGACTAAATTTAGCAGAGGATTAATCTGCATTTACTTGAGTGAGTATTTGTGTCAGCAGGAAGGTTTATGTGGGACTTACAGTGAGAGAGTGAGAGTGAGAGTGAGAGAGAGAGAGGAGAGAGAGAGAGTGAGAGTGAGAGTGAGTGAGGGAGAGTGAGTTCAATGTAAAAAAGCAACATGCCACCTAGTGCAAAAGTGTGACTTCCCTGGCAGTGCTCAACGCTAACTTTTAAAAGTGGTTGCCAGGTAACCAGGCATCAGCTTTTGGTTGCCAAAACTGAAAATATGGTTGCCATTTTTAGTCACCTTATATTTTAAATAATTAAGATACTATACAGTTATACATCAACTTAATAATGAAAATGTGACACAAAACAATGTTCGAATGCTTTACAATAAGTAATTAACACAATTATTTGAAACTAAAGTGGTAGGAAACTTGTCCACCCTCAATTGCTGGTATACTAAACACCAGTAGTGCAGCTGTTGTTCTTCACAGATCCCTCACAAATGAATTGAGCAAGTCACTAGTTTCTTGGTCATCCGTTGTCTTCCTTTCAAATGTAGCTTTTCCTGACCTTTGTGCTGACCCCCACCATAGATCCATTGGCCCTTCAGCATTGAAGTCTTGGATTGGCCAGACTAATACATTTCGAATGTTAAATGAAAACCATTCACAGTTAATTAGACATTAATTATTAATGCTGTAAATTATCTTTAATATGTCCAACTATATTTAAAATGTGTTACCTTTTTATAGAAGTGATTATATTTGTATGCCAATATTTTCCTATGGTAAAGTTTCGTTTTGCACTTTTATTTTGGTAGTAATAAGATCGGGACTCTTATTTTGAAGTGACCAGCGAAGCCTTGGGACTATGAATTCAAACGTGCACGTAACCACACTAATGCTCGGTCTTTCGTTCGGCAAATGAGCGTACGCGCCCACAACGGCACACAAACAAAATGTTTTTACCGCTCGGTTAATTCAACAAACCCTGACACGCGCGATTTTTTCAAACCGGTTAGGGCAGTTGTAGAGTTTTACTTACGAGTTTCACACGTTGAACTAATTTCGCGTTCTACTGGGCTTTCCCTTTCGTTTCTGCCTTTACACATTTCAGAACCCTCCGCGTTTTGTAAGACGAAGTAACAGGTAAGTAAG
>NW_011342671.1:368462-418790 GCF_000735185.1 Notothenia coriiceps | reverse complement strand
CACGCACACACACACACACACACACACACACACACACACACCACACACACACACACACACACACAGATCTTTGCTGCCTGTCTGCCTGCCTACTGCATGATTAACTGGAGATAAGGGAGTGCTTGAAACTCCCTGGATTCACAGGGATATTTAAAGCCTTCATGGAAATTTCCATAGGGAGAGAGGTGCTGTGGTGATGGAAGTGGTCCTCAGTGTGTGTGTGTGTGTGTTTGTGTGCGTCTGCGTGTGTGTGTGTTTGTGTGTGCGTGTGCGAGTGTGCGTGTGTGTGTGTGTGTGATGCACAGTCACTCTCTGTTACTTCCAACAACTGTACATTAGCAGCTAAAGCTCGGGCCCCACTGTGCAGGCTCCAGTGAAGGCCTTCTCTGTGTGAAATGCTCCTGCCTTTGTGTGCATCAGACCGTGGCAGCCTCAGCCTCAAGGAGAGCGGGACAGCAGAGAGAGAGAGAGAGAGAGAGAGAGAGAGAGAGAGAGAGAGAGAGAGAGAGAGAGAGAGAGAGAGAGAGAGAGAGAGAGAGAGAGAGAGAGAGAGAGAGAGAGAGAGAGAGGCAGGGAGCAATGCACAGGAGAGCTTGGCCTGAATGAGCTCAGGAAAAAAAAAACTGCTGCTAGCAAGTGCAGGGTCACGAACATTGAGTGATTTCCAGCCTCCATCGATATAACTATTCTTAGTGAGGGTTATGAAAAAAAGAGAAAAGGATGCAGGGAGCTTTGTTTGAATGTGGGCTCCAAAGCGGACAGGCACTGTTATTCTTCATGGCCAAAACACTCTATTAGTTCTCCACTGTGATACTTTTCCTACCTGTGTCAGCAGGCCAGGTTGGATCTGCAGAGGCTGGGCACCAGGGGCCTGCGTCACTATGGGAACAGCATTCTCCATCCGCACAGAGTAACTGGTGTGCTTGGAAGGGGACGCCTGCAGCCCTGTGCGCAAATAAAGCACATGTCCAGAGGATGTCAACAAATAGGTGCAGCACTGATAAACACTGCAAAATGAAGAGCGAGAGATCACTGTTTTATATGCACACAGATTTATGTGGATTCAACAGATGTCAAAACCCTCAACTCTGTTCGGATATAGCAACAGTACTTGGGAAAAACAAAAAACAGTAGTCATGGCAATAGGCAATAGTACGACAACAGTTCTAATAATGGATATTTTAAAACCCATTCCACAAAAAGAATGAATAAACAAACAGAATAATGCCTCGGAGCTTTCCCGCCCTCCCAGTGCAAACACAGAGGAGACAAAAGCGTGGTGAGTAAGCCTTGCACAAAGATATTACATTTCCTTTCAAATGATTAATTGCCTCATCAAGTTATCATTGAATCATTGTTTGTATGCCGCGATTGACTACTTGTGGGCTAAAGCTGCAAAACAAAACAGCAAAAATGCAAGAACAGGAGAAATGTCTATGCATGGAGAATTTAAAAAGACTCCAGTGATGTAAATCTGGTACATTATTATTATAAAAAAAAAATGCTGAATAGGTGAGTTCCATCTCTTATTAGTCAATTTATTGAACATGTTAAAAACAAAACAAACGATAATAATAATTTTTACAAAGTGAAGCAAAATAAAAAAAAATTCAAGGTATACAAATATAAAAAATAAATTCTCAAAAAGTTTCTATCATGTTCAAAAGGGGCAAGAATAAGGTTAAAAAATGTTCTGGTCCTACCCCCCTCTAGCGTACATTGTTCATGAAAATAAAAGTTTAGGTCATCGTGATCAGTGATATTTGATTCATTGTTTTAAACAAATAATTCATTTGTACAAAACAACCAAAAACAAATAACTTTTACAACGACAAGAAATAGCAAGCAGGAGTTCACAGGTCCTGCTTATAACCATTCAGGATTTGGTTTCTAAATAGTTGTTTTAGTTTAGATAAAGTTGCAGAGTATTTCAGTTCATCATTACAGTTATTCCACAGATGAACACCTTTTGATATGATGCAATGAATTATCATGGTCTGTTCTATTGCAACACACATTGCTGGTATCTTATATTTTGCACAGATGACCATTAATCCCACTCTTCACACTAATAATGCAGGGGTGTCCAAACTTTTTTCACCGAGGGCCACATACAGAAAAACATACGAAGGGCTGGGCCACTCACTAGAGGTATATTGCCTCATAAGGGAAGTTATAAGTTAGGAAAATCAATCAAATGTAGGTAAATGATGCTTGCGAGTGTTGGCAGCTCATCCCTTAAAACAGAAGCCTCAGATTGATTATAATAAGAAGAAATAGGAAGGGTGTATTTCAAGCTTGCTATGTAAACAATTGATTGGGCTTTTTTCTTACCAACAAGATATGTTAGAAAATGTTACCAACTTTAATTGACTGAATTTATTTGTAAAGTGGGCTATTAACACATGAATACTACTGTGTAATATATTTTTACATTTATATTTAAGAAGTACAATATAAGACAAGCACAAGTTTCATTTGTGGGCCATATTCCATTATACTTTATGAATTTGTTGAGGTCTGCGGGCCACATTTAGCCCCCGGGCCGTAGTTTGGACAACCCTGCTTTACACTAATGCGTACTGATTGGTCAGATTCTCTTACCTTGGAAGCCAGGTGGACAGACGATGAGCGCCTGCTGGAAGGGGTCGGGCCGGGCGTTGCAGAGCTGAGGCCCCCCCGGCTGCAGGGGCATGCTCCTCTGGGCCACGGCCGCCATGGAGGCAGCGGAGGGCTGGTAGAGTGCAGATTGGTAGTTTAGTATGGAGACATCAGGACTTGCAAAGGAAAGGGTGGCATTGTTGGTGGAGGAAGGAACCAGGTTGGTGGCCTAAAGGAATGATGGGATCAAAATAAAAATCATGAGAGTGGAGGTGCTGATGGGAAATAACAGGGAAGTGGGGGTTCGCCGAGGGGGGTGTTGAACAGCAGGCATGGTAAAGAACAGAAAGATAACAGTATTCTGAGAAAACAATGCAAATAAAGCATAAAGGTATCTGGGTGGGTGGGTTTTTGTTTGCATGTATGTATGTATGAATGGGGATGAAATATTATTTATTCTTTGTGGTTCTTTAATTATTGTATTTATTGTTAGTGTTTCATATACAGTATACAGTATACATGTGATGTATTTTCATTTTGTATTTGTATTAAAAAAAAAAAGTGGAGCAAGTGGAATGTTGTGTCATGTAGAAAATGTGTTTTCAAACCCCAACTCAAAATACAATTATACAAAAAATATAAAAAGACATAAAGATACAATATTATTTGATGACAACCATTTTCTTCAACTTTGTAGTTCTTTAATTATTGTATTTATTATTAGTGTTTCATATATATACATTTGATGTAAGTCAATTTATTTTATAACATTTTTTTTGGAGCCAGTTAAATGTTGTGTCATGTAGAAAATGTGAATTTAAACCCCCACTCAAAATACAAATACACAAAAAAAGATAACACACATATAAAGATGCAGAACAAGCCTCGGATCAAGATAAGATGGGTGGAGGGGCATCCATCATTAATGGGAACTAATGGAGGAATAAGGAAGTTGGACTACTGATTTGAAAGCATCTTAAAATATGCACACTGTTGATTTGATTGATTAAAGGGAGGGAGAGAATGTGAGGAGAGATGCAATCAATGCTTAGAATAATCAACCGTCAATGAGCGAAATGCCAACGGATCACATTTAGACTTAGATTCTGATCATCTTGTATCATTCCTCAGCGTTTTTACTGGCAAACAAACTTCTTATTTAGACTATAATGATGACACTATGCTCAGTATTACTCAAAGACACATCATTCATTCAACCACACAGCAGCAATCAGTGTGTAAAGTCATAAAGAAATCATATTATAAGACCATTTAAATGTTACAGAATCATAATGAACCAAGATAACGAGCTGCAGCGAAACTTGACATTTAATGCCACGGCTTCACTATCTAGCCTCCAAATCAATACGCCTTACTGAAGTTATATTTCCCCATAACTGTCACTCTCTAATTATGTAAGCTTAGGTAACTGCCGCATGTCTTGACCAGTAATAAGACATACTCAGACAGCCTGGGAACATCCTGGAAACAAACAAATGCTTTTAAGAGAGACACCGTTTGCTCGTAAGTAATATTTGCTCTACAAGATGCTGTCTAATTTTAGCCCTTTCATTAAGCGTACACAGGGGCGGATGGAAACACAGAGACAGCGCTTTCATTTTTCATTTGCTCTCTTTAGCGTGTTCGATGAACACCAGGGGAGAGAACATAATCAATATGCCACTGTGGCATTCATCATAAACAAGCACAGAAGCAGCAAAACACACGGCAGAGATGCATTCTGGCCTTGCAAATGAATCGTACTGAATAAATCACTAACTTAAGTCTGTCTATATGCCCCGAGAGCCGGGCGCGGAAAAAGACAAGCCGAGGGAATGTTAATCCATTTAAATCACAGCAAGATGGGGGTTTTTGTCGCATGCTACACAGTGTGAGCCGGCTCGATATAGTTGGTGATAAAGAACTCTGTTTACTGAATAAGAGGGGCGGGAGGAGGGGAAGAGAGCGGGATTTGTAACCAAGCACAATCTGGAAAACCTTGCAACACGACGCTCCGTGATTCCGGCGTAAGCCAGCAGTCAGCAATTTCGATTCACAAGACCGTACGGGAAAGAAAACGGTAAAGCACCACAGGCTCAACCCGAGGAAATGGGAGGAAAGAGGAGAAGACAGAGGAGGACAGGAGTGAGAGGAGGGGAAAAGAGAGGAAGCCTGGAGAAGGGATTCTTAAGGCCTGAAAGCCCCAGAATGCAAGGCAAGCAGGAAGTGGGGCTTGTCATGTGTGTAATCAGCACTTTGTGACAATCCCACAGGACCTGGGGCACAGACAGAAATGCAGGCAGACAGATATCCATGCACCAAGGCAGAAAGGCAGGCGAGTAAGAATGGAAACGTGCAGACAGACAGGAAAAAACATCCACTAAAGAAAAAGAACAAAGAAACAAACAGGCGCTCATGGGCTGCTGAGCTGGTAAACTACTGACAGCTGGGCGTTTAAAATACGATTATTTGGTTAAGACAGCATTTGACTGGGCGTGTAAGCAAGACGCATCTTTCCTATTGTTGCTCGAGGCTTTCAGCTTTAATTATCCATTGTGATACATATACACGATAAATATTCCACTTCTCATGTCTTTTTTTGCAATGGAAACGCCGTAAACCATAGTTAAATTAATTAGCATCTCTCAGCATAAAAGTTCTCCCTCAGCATACTGATGAAGGAGGCGTTACCTGGCTGTGCACAGTGTTCAGCTGGTTGTTGAAGGTCATGGTGAGGTTGGTGGAGGTGCTGGGGGCCAGGTGGGTGATAAATGGCGTCTTGCTCTGGTTGACCGCGTCGTACATGTTGATGCGACGCTTACAGATCTCCATGTTTTGGAAGCACGACTTCACACTGTACAGGGAGGGAGACAGAATGAGTGCATTGTCATAATCAGAGGTGGGAAGTAGTAGAGTACAAACACTTCGTTGCTGTACTTAAGTACATTTTTCTGGTATCAGTAATTTACTCCACTACTTATTTTTCTGACAACTTTTTACTTTTACTTCTTACATTTTTAACACAAATACCTGTACTTTCTACTTCTTACAATTTCAAAACAGGTTTGTTACTTTAGTTTGAATGTGTGTTTGGTGGCGTGATCATTATTATTTAGAGTCATTGTGTGCCTATTGATTTTAACACGATCCGTGTATCCATCATATCCTGGTCTTCTCTAAAGAAGAGGGACCAATGAGAACTCGGCTTGAGTCTATTCCCATCATCCTCTGAACCAGAAGCAAAGTAGCCCACTTAGTTTTTCTTTGCTTGTGTTCTAAATGGTTGTTGTTCAGTGTTGAAACATTCATTAGCTAACAATGACATAATTACAATTTGAAATAGAATACCTTTATTGTTCTATTAATATAAAGTGAGGTCAGTTACTCTATAAATAACTGTCGGTAGCTATGGGTACCTTTTACTTAAGTACATGTTGAAGCCCATACTTATTTACTTTCACTCGAGTAAAGAAATGTAGTCGGTATTTTTAAACACGAGTATCTGTACTTCTGGATGTGTGTACTTTTGCCATCTCTGGTCAAAATTCACTGTTGAAATGATTAATAAATAAACAAGCGGCACGTACTGTGTGCTGTGGGGGAAATCGAGGAGGTGCGTCATGGTGACAAAGGGGTGGTTGAGCGTTTCGATAGGAGTGATCCTCTTGTCCGCGTCGATGGTTAGCATCTTGGTTAACAAGTCGATGAACTCCCTCCTGTCAGCCTTCTCCGCCAGCATTTCGCTCCCCTCAAGGTCCGACGTCATGTTCACCTGAAACAGACACAAGCATCTTAGCATAATGACCCATTCAAGGTCTCTAATGTGTTGAGAACGAATTCCCCCACAGTTCATTCCCATAGAGAGGCCTATTAATACTTCATCAGTTAGGGTGCCAGTGTGAGTGTCACAGGGCCCAGTGATAACCTTGCACCTTAGTGACATTTTAAACATTTGCACTGGTATTTATAGTGCCACTTGAAATATCTCCTGGCGCCTTCGTCGAGATTTTTATCTATTCTTGAGATGCGAAAACAAACAAAAAACATGGACGCAATAAATGCTGCCCTTGGCTAAGTTCACAAAGGACCATTTTGTGAGAGCCTCAGAGAAAAGCTGACATGAGACAACCATAATAATATATTTTGAAGAGGTTCTGGGAAGCTGCCTTGGAATATATCTGTATTAGACATTGCAGTTAAGGATGTGGATAAATACTGGGCACAGCAGCAGATTTCTCTTGTGAAAAGCTACAAAACTGTTGATTTTTTATTTGAGCAGGGTTTACTTATACATGTGGGGTAAAGAATGAAGGGAGTGGGACAAGGTCGTGATATAGCTAGTATGAGTTTGAGCAAACAAGTAGATTGTCAGGCAGAGACAGGGACAGTTGCAACAGAAAGGCAGCCTTGTTTATTGTGACTGCCATGCAGTGGGAGCAGGCCTGTTTTTAATAAAGACGCAGCACTTATCTGTAGGCCTGCTCCAGGGGCTATCAGATGTGCTGCCAGTCAACACCGCAAATCTGATTCAATTATCTTCCTCTATGCAGGTTATTCAGGCTCTGTAGCCATTCCTCTCTGCTTGCCACCTCCGCTGGCTGTGATAAAGGAATAATGTGCGGAGTGAGGTGAGAAATAATCACATCGTCCTCTGCTAGTGGAAGAGATGACTTTGGGAAATGTACACAGTTTGGTTGGCACATGCATAGCATTTGGGAGGCGTGCCACAATAACCCAGGCTGAATAAGAAGTAGCCCCATCATTTTCCTATTATCCATTTAATTAAGATATGTGAAATATACTAGATAGGAAATGCATGTCCCGTGCTTCATTTTCTCTCAATAACAGCAACATTTGACATTTTCTAATCTTGGCTTGAAATTAAAACGGTCACTAAGACAAGAGGCTTCGAATAACATGGTCAGCCTTGCGTGCCTTGCATGTCAACGGCTGTTTATGGAGCCACATCTGTGCCGTGGGGAGCGCTGACAGGCCACTCTGGAGTAAGGGCAGGCATGGCAGATGTCGAGCAGTGAGACAGATCGGGCTACGCCTCGGGAGATGAGGGCTATGCAGGCAGGATGCAGGCCTTTTTCCTGCACAACAATATGACGTGTGCAATAAACTCGACTTTTCAGAAGAAGTAGAAGAGAGGAAAAGTGCATTTTTAAGTGCGTGTAATAAAAGAAAGATAAGGTGCTGCACCTCCTGCCGTGCATTCACTCCTATCAACAGAGATATTGAAGGATTGCAGATCAAAGTGAATCCATTTTCCAAGCGGCCGTCTACACCAGGCCTGCAGCGGGGTCCTGCATTTGCTCTAAGTTGGTCTCTGATTTACACAAATTAGATATACTTGTGACTGAAGTCTCCCCACATTTCCCACGACTGAGAGGAGGTTCATTATCTCTTCCTGGCACCCAGCCTCTGTGTCTTTCAGGGCCTTCAGCTACATCATCCATTATACACGCGGAGACAGATGTCCACAATGCTGACTTGTTTATACGGTCGGGATGGTGAGATAGGGCAAAATAGGCAGTTTTCTCCCACATTAGGCTTTTGCAGCTCTGCTATGTGTTTTTGTATGGAGTCTGGCTGCAGCAGCGAGAGGAAGATGGGACTCTTTGCTTGAAGCGTAGGAGACAGAGATGACCCAGGGGATATTATACCGGTGCAGGTTGGTTTCATTAAAGTCTGTGCTGCCTGTGTGTGTGTGCTAACTGTAAACGCAACAAGCTCAGGCAGCGATGCTATCTTTTCCCAGCCGACAGCATGTTATTCCAGACAGGCCTGACAACGGCCCTGGGCGCTACTGGACAACCATAATTGTCTCCATCACTTAAGTCTCTCCCTCCACTGGACACATGGGCAGGCCTGGTTGCATATGACCATATTCCAAAAGAAGTAATTAACCTGCTTAGCTCTGATCTCTTGGTGCGTCATTATCAGAGGTATGATCGAGGTGCACGATGACAAGAGAGTACTGTCACAGATTTCGAAAAAGCCCTGGGAAAAAAACATTGTAATTTTCCATCACCGCCGCCATATCTGCCAGCAGGACCAGTATTTGGCTGAGCGAGGGTGGACAAAACAAGACTCACTATCATCTCCCCTGTCAACCACGTCCTATCAAAATGTCATGGCTACCTGTGAACTTTCCCACCGTTGTGGAGGGATGAATTCAAACGGAGTCATAGAGGAAAGTGACATTACATGTAGCCGTGTTCGTGAGATATTTTCCATATAAAAGTGTGCTATATAGGGCACTCTCAGTGGTTCCCAAAGTGGGGTCAGGGGCACTCTGCCATGGACTCTGGGAAAAGTTTTCATAAAAATTCAGAAAAGGCATCATTGCACACATTTTTTTTGTAAATGTTTGAGTCTAAAAAACTTAACAGATCACATCCTTATCCTATAAACTGTATATTATTTCAAATACTTTAATGAGAAACTGTGTTAATGTAAGCACTAAGACAAAAACACTTATTTTGACATTATTATAAACTTGAATACATTTTTAAATTAGTCTATATTCGTCTATTAAATGTTCTTTTGGTACAGTGTTACTTGCAGCTATATTAATTAGTGTAAGTGCATTGTTTTATGGGTATTCTGTGTTGAAATAGTTCACATATTTTGACTACATCAGATCTAATATCTTTCTCTCACATTTCTATTGTGTTGTTCTTTCACATAAACAAGAATGTGCAAGAGTAAGGGGCCTTTGGCAATTAACAAAAAACCTCACTTCTAAACAAACAGATTCCCAGAGGTGACATTCAGGGCTGTAGGGAGAGAGGAGCTAAACAGCTGAGTCATGAAGACACAATATGGTGTTGGTCCCACTGAGCTGATCTAAGAAACTGGGTGTGTGTGTGTTTCTGTGTTAAGAAAGGGTGGGGGGTAAATCATTTTGTACAGTTGCCCTCTTCATGTACTATAAACGTACAAACTGAAGACCTAGCCACAACACTCACTCCAGCATGAAAAAGAAAAGCAAACTTTACATCGACGTTAACCACCCTCACCACATGTTCGGCTCAAATCTCTGTCTGTAACTTATTACACAGCAGTGGAGCAAAATGAAGAGAAGCCAGAGGCAGAGTTGAGGAGGAGTTTCAGTGAACAGCTGCTTTCATTTCACCCTGTAAAGTTCCATATAGGAGCCAAGCTACGACGCATCTGGAGATCAGGCCTTGGCAGGATAAATAGTTTAAAGGGTTTCAAATATTTGATAGATAATTCTCGGGATGTGATGGATCAAACCAGCCCTGAGAAGACCCAGCAGTGGAGCTTCAATTGCCAGAACAGGTGTATTTGATTCATGCAAAAGACAAATAATGTACAAATCGTTGGGAAAAAAGAGTAATGCTCTCTGAATTAGCATACCTGCGCCATATCATCCAAACAGTTGAAGATGTACTTGCGAGCCTCCTTGGACTTGATCCCCGTTTCACCCTCGTGGTCCTCTTGAATCTGCGGGAGACAAGAAGCAGATGTTCCTCTCAAATCCCATCACACTTCCCCTCTGGAAACGCACTATTTACATTTGGCTCATTACAGCCTCTTGTTGGTGATATGCAGCAGGACTCCGTTTGCCCTCTGAGCAACCCTGGGGTAGCACACAAACACTCATCTAGCAGCCGGGGGGATGGCATGCAGAGGCACACACTACATCACTGAGACAATATACAACATATAAACTTCACTCCACACACGTGTTTCAAACACCTGGACACGCGTTAAAGTAAACTGTGTGAAAGTGCACGGACCAGTATAAACACATGCGAGGATTTTCAAATGTACACAAAACTAATCTGTGTTGACTATAGAAACCTCCTGACTGAACACATGATATTTTTTAATTACAGTCAGCAAAGACATGCAGCTGCCATTACGTGGACACATATGGCAAGGTCAAATTAAAGCTGAGCAATCACTCTTCAGAGTGGAAAAGAGTGGTCAGGATGGCTTCATGTTTAATTTTCCACATGCCAAAGACAGATACGTTACAGCAGCGGTGTCAAGAAGAGCTAATAATCTGTCCCTGTGTCAGTTCTGCTGTCAGCTCATATCTTCTGTAACTCAGAAACCCCCTTATTAAAGAACAATGTGTTTTAAAAAGGACTTTCTATCCATAAGGTCATAATTGTATATATCTATATATCAATCATATTAGTTATATTACCTTTTTGTAAGCAGTTTCAAGTAGGGAATATTTTCCCTCTACTTAACTAAACCTGTATCAGCGCACATCAAGCTAGCTAGCTAAATAACTATACAGCTCTGCCAAGGAGGATTGCATTAATATTTGAACCTCACGCTTTCATTGGCACAAGCCTCTAGGCATTGAATTAATGTACGCTTCCTTCTTAATAGGTGACCAGTTGGAAGGTGTAGTAAGGCAGAAAGAAAATACTTCCTACATGTAACTGCGCACAACAACGTCTGTGATTTATCTTGAGTAACCGGGTCATGATTTTGCTTTTGTGTTTTTCAAATGTATTTTTTGAGCATCACGAGCTGAATGCCATCTAGTCTAATTACATTCTAAAGAAAGCAGACTTTTCATATATCCCCAGCACTCACACAAAACAACCTAGATTAGTAAATAGCACTAAAATTAGGAGAAAGAAATGTATTTCGGATTAGGTGTGAACTGTCCCTTTAAATTTGCATGCAAAGGCTTCACAACATTTACTTGACAACTTCTAAAAGCCTATGTGCAGCTAACTTAAGGGCATGTACACTATGTACTCTATGTTGCTTTATGTCTTCATTTCAAGGCCCTTATCATCATCATCATCATCATCATCATCATCATCATCATCATCATCATCATCATCATCATCATCATCATCATCAGTGTTGTCAGTTTGGTATGTCACTGGGATTCATGAAAAGGCACTCGTCTCTTCTCCTAGACACGATATAACATCAATCTAGAGCTGGATTAATATTTTTGTGTAATTCAATCCAAAACTTAGTAACAAAAGTTTAACTTGAGTTAATAAGGGTAACAAAAGTAAAAAAGTGGACCTGCTTACAGAGTGGCCTACATGGAGGGACATTGGGAAGAGTTAGAGCAGACACCCTGGGAGCTGGATTCATCCGGCAGGGCTTCAATTTGCCAAACCCTCAGATAAATGTTTCCTTCATTACCCTCTGACTTTGCTTATAACCAGGGTCATCAAATCTCCTGCTCTTTTAAGGATGTTGTTGATGCTAGCTGGAAGTAATTGCTTTGTTAGTGTCTATCATTCAAGCCGTACCTTAAGTCTCCAGAGAGGATAGGTGGAGTCGGGGTCTCTGTTGAAGAACCTGGTGGTCTTTGTCCCCGCACTCAACAGATACTCCGCAGGCAGACCCTGTGTCTGTGAGATGTATCGGATCTGCAAAACAGTTGATGAAACAATGTAATTTGGGACTTTTCCCCTCATATGCATGATTGAACCATTAGGAGCATTAAATTAAGGAGCATGGTTATTCTTCCCAGTGACAAAAAGAGATCAACTTTACGATGGAGACTTTTCTGGCAGATTGAAAATCTAGGCTGACATTAACTACTCCAGACTTATCCGGCAGCAATATGCACAGCACCCAAACATGACCTCAGCTGAAGAGTTTAAGATTGATTTGAGACTTGTAAATGAGACACTTTGTGTAGTTTTTGGGGAAAAAATCAGGCGAGCTTGTTCAGTGATGGAGCACAACTTGCTCAAGGTTTTCCCACCGAGCCTCATCTGACTGATAGAGAAGGGGGAACGCGGCGATGTCTTGCTCTGGAGCACAGGGGCTGCGCTAATTGGACAAGTGGCTCTGTGGCATCTGTTCAGATAAACATGGAGGCTGCGCAAGAATCATCAGGGCCTGTCAGGGGGATTCAGAGAAGCATCCCACCCTCCCAAACACACTCGTGAGTGCACACTTGCGAGGAGAGAACACACACATGAACACAAGTGACCGTGAAGGAAGCGGTTTGGAGGAACAAGCTGCAATCGTATGTTACCTGATCGTACTCTGAGGCTCCGGGGTAGAGGGGCCATCCCAGGAAGAGCTCCGCTATCACACAGCCCAGGGACCACATGTCTATGGCCTCAAAGAACGGCAGCCCCAGGATGATCTCTGGAGCCCTGAGGATACACAATACGCACAAAATGGTTAGAAATCTCACATAAACTGATGTGGTGGTGGAATGTAACGAAGTGCATTTACTCAAGAATTGTACTTTCAATATATTTGTACTTCATTTTTTATTTATTCTCCTACGTTTAAAAAGAGGAATGATGTACATTTCACTACATCTATTTGACACTTCTTATACAAACAACACTTAACGAACAACGATATATATTAACCAGGAGTTTTAGCTCACATCTTTACCTGTTCAAATAAAAATGTCCAAAATTCTCAAAACTTGTATTCACAAATGTGTTTAATTATTTGCTTAGTGTGTCAAATGTGACTGACAAAGACATACAAAAATGAGACATACTTTTATAACTGCCATAACATTTCCAATTTCAATATAAGTCCTATGCTCAAAGGCCTGGAGCTTTTTTTCATACTTTCTATAAGATCAAAAGCCCAAATAATCTTGTTGTATATGTAGGAGTGAGCTGGGAAATGTAGACAAGTTTTAAGAAACATTCTTGAACCCAAAGCGATACAATTAGACAACATACACAAAAGAGTACACATTGTGCTTTAACACACTTTTCTAGTTTCACTCCAAGACAGACAATCACTCAATCCATTCATCTCCAATGTCTGAAGGCTGTTGTGTTATCTTAACATTGATCTCTCAGTGTAGCCTTGTGGGGTGTTCCATTTTCACATCACTTGTTCAGGCAGTTTTCAAGGTGTCACACTGCAGATGAGTGATTGATAAGCACGCAGGAGCACCAATCAGTGAGCCCCATCTCTGGTATTTAGACAAGGGGACTGTGGGGAGGCAGAGGGGAGGCAGAGGGGTATGTTTACAGAGTTTCACGACCCAGGGCCACAAAGCAATGTGGAAGCAATTAAGCCATGAAAATAAAACCAACGTAAATATTCTGTAGAGCATGCAATGAGCTCCATCCTGCCTTTGAGTTAATAATATCTTTGCCTAATTCCCAAGCTTTTTCCAGTCAAACATACACATATGTGCAGGGCAGTGAGAGGACATGAAGAGACCATTTCAATGGAAAATGACATAAATATCTATAATTTGAGAAAAAAATATGAAATATTGCTTCAGTTATTTGAGCAGCACTGCAGTCCAAGACAATTGCAGACACTCATTCAACATGTTTTATATCCTGTCAGAAAGACTAATAAGCTTCTGGTGAGCTCACATCTCTGATGAGGCTTAAAATAACCGAGAACACAGTGACTTTGCTCTCCAACGATGCAAAGCACTTTCAAGAGGTTTTCTGGCTGTCGTCACAATTTGGTTGGCGTTAATTTGAAATTTGAAATGTTGTCACCTATAGCCAGGGGCGCCGCCAGGGATTCTGGGCCCCATGAAAAGATAATCACATTGGTTACTTAAACTTTTTTTTCTTAATGTTCTCAAATGGTTTGGGCCCCTGTCAGTCACGGCCCTGAGAATCGTCCTAACTTTTCACTCCCTTACGGCGCCCCTGCCTATAGCTGCAAATAATTGGTATAGCCCTCTATCTATAACTTTAATCTAGATTGAACCATTGCAACTGAGATCATTCTCTTTTTGTTAATAACACGTCTACAGCACACAGGATCTTAAAGCTGATCTTGGGAAAGTTTCTCATTCATGGCCGAGATCACTATGATTGGCGTGACCATAGTAACGAGGCTAGCGCTCCCCCTTAAGCCTGGACGGGCTCTGGCAGGGTTTCGGGTCACAGCGAGAGAAACGAAGGGGCCTGGCGTCGATCCCGCTGGAACTGTAGGTACCAGGGAAACAGAGAATGTGGAAAACAGCATGAGGGGACGCTATAGGACTTTATATGCCTGTAGGGGGGGCCATGGGTGAGCGCTCTGAGGGCTTGGAGGAGAATGAATGAACATACTTCGCATACTTAAAAGCTAATTTCCAACTGTAGCTCCCTGCCCTCTATTCACTGCTCCCTGACAAAAAAAGAAAAGCGAAAGAGGGCGCCGAGTATTATAGAAAAGCAGAAAACGATAGAGGATGATATTCTGCGTAAAAAAGTGGAAGAGAGTTCAAGAGCTCAGTGAAGAGCTCCTGTCACAGAAGGTGGTTATTGGGGTCTCGAGGGCAGCAGGGGAACAGACACCAAGACAACATTCTAGCAACAGTATTGTGGGGCACCACTACACACCGATACAAAGACACCTTCACACACAATGAGCCGAGACGTCTATCAAGAGCCTGCCAAAGAGGGATAAAGGAGTCTGCTAGGAGGTGATAACAGCGTGAACAGTGAGGTCTGATGCAGGTTGGAGAGACAAGAGATGGACACCAAGACTGAGGTCAGCATGATCCCCTCTAACAGCCTGTTAGAATGGCTGGAGATTCACTGCAGATTTCAAATGTGAAACAGTGAGGCAAGAACATTGGGAATATTTTAAGTTAAAACTTCCAGAAGGTTGTGTGCCCCTTTTAATTTCAGCAAGAGACTCGCTCAATCAAACTTTTGGTAGCCAGCACAATTGTTCATTAACACACTTAACTTTCCTGTAATCCAGCATTGCTTTTTAGTCAAAAGTCAATTTAAATGGGCCCTATTATGCTTTTCACTTTCCTGTATTGTGTGATATAGGATTGTGTGCATGTTAGTTGGTCTGCAAAGGCTACAATTCCAAAGTTCCCTCCAGAGGGAATTTCTCTCCCACTGCCTGAAACACTTCGATTACGGCCCATCCACACAGCGTGGTGCGTTGAAGCTTGCCGGCGGGCGTGTCTGAAACTCGACCAACAACCAATCACATGAATCTCCCGTCCTGGACACACAAGCACGCAGTTTGATTGGCTAGAGCTTGTACTGGCATATGTTTCGATTGGCTGACGCTTCCGTCGAAGCTTCAAAAGTTGAACATTGATCAACTTTTGCAGCGAGCAACGCGTAGCGACGGAACCACAATGCAGTTCGGCGAAGCGTGACGTCACCCCATTCAAAGTGAACGGGCAGAAGCGTTGAAGGTTCAACGCACGCCGCCGTGTGGCCGGGCCGTTAGACTCCTTTGTTTACTTCTGTAACATAGTGACATGACCACATCACCCTCAAGCTTCTATTGGCTGGAAAAGAGGTGCTGCAGCACTGGCAGTATTAGGAAAAAATAAAGGGCTTTTTGAACATTAAAGCATGTAAAAATGTCACAGTAGAGGAACAACATACATTTACTAAACCTGAACATTTGCGTAATAGGGCCCCTTTAAAGTTCTTAGTAACTGGAGTCAAATCACTCACAACACAACAAAAGAAGAAATTATATTGACAAAATCTTGATATCGACTGAACGATAGACAGAGGTTTGCGTTCTATTTATATATTCAAATATCAGTGTTTGTACTTTCAACTCTTTGCATATCATGCCGTCTGTGCTTAAGTTGATAATAGAAACAAGCAGCAATCAATCACCCTGTAACAGACATTGTGTTTTCTACCTCTGCAATTCTTTTTAAAGTATAATGAAACCAATACAGCGCGGCAGCGCAGCAGTTCTGTGTTCCATTTGTCAACTAAATAGGATTCATTCCGACACAAAACACTTACAGTATATACCCTTTTTTTGTGAGGGTAAGTTCTCACAAAAAATAATTTGACTTTGAGAACGGCACATTATATATAAGGGAATTGCAAATTGCAAAAAGTGAGGGTGTTCTAACAACATGAGGTTTTTTCTTTTTGATTGGGTTGCAAGGAAATTCTTCCCATCAGAACGCATTGTGGAGATGAAAGCCACAGTAAACCCTTTCATGAGATGTTCCTCCAGATCACTGTGACTCCAACGAACACATGCGGACCCAAAGACCTTCAACTTTCCCTCTTTCTTTTTTTCCTTTTACCAAGACACTGAACTAAATCACTTCAAACCTCAGTCCCCATTATGGCATGTAACTCATACTCACCGACAGGCAAAAGACTGAATAACTGTGCCTCATTTGATGTCAAAGAAAGGTGGCATTCATAACAGCCAACTTCAACAAAATGTGCTTTCATTAGAGACAAATTAGTGCACGGCCTTCAGCTTTAGATCCATATTTCTATGCATGTGTGTATAGCTCTGTGCCACTTTGCCCTTGAGTGTGATGGAGAGATTTGCTAGTGTTGATGTTATGCTTGGATCCGTTTCAGCCTGAACCTTCCTGGGTTATGCTCCAGTGCTCTACTTAGGCTGTTCTCATGGCTCTTCTGCCTCTCACAGAAAGATCCTCCCGTTCAGCGAAAGACAGAGAGAGAGAAAGAGAAAAGGGAAAGTAAGGGAGGAAGAAAGGGAGAGGTGGTGCTCATGATATGAAACCACAAATGCAAATCTGGCCCTACCAACGCACTGCTGCCATCGCATGCAAAGCACCTCACAGCTGCTGCTGATGCAGACCTTTCACTGGCAGTGATAAACAGCACGCACATCTGCGCAGCTCACAGACCTCGCTCCTTTTCCTGCCCTTTTTCCTCTCTAAATTAGCAGACGATATGAGATTTATGCAGATTGGACCATTTCAATTTTGTATGCTAAACTGGATGCAACAGTTTGTTTATATTAAAGGTTACGGACTGTGAATGAGCAGCCAGGTGTTTTAGTGGTTGGCTTTTTGGTTAGCAGTTTTCTGGGGTGTTTATAAAGCACTTTGAAACAAAAAAGGACACCAGAAAAATATTGCCTTACTCTAAGCCAGTGGTCGATCGCGAGTGTGGTGCGGGTAGATCGCGGACCGTTAACAAAAAAAGTAACAAAAGAAAGAAAAATAAAATAAAAATAATAATGTTTGAAAAACATGTTTTTAGATGTAAACATATCATCCACCACCCCGTTAGCAGGTGCCACTTGATTGACGTATATTTGAGACACCTCAATAATATAATACATTAACCGTGCTTTATGTGAACCTCATCATGACACAAGAGAGGACGGCAGGACTGCAATTTCCCGTGTTCAGTGAATGCAACAGAGGCAAGTCACCAGACCAATCAGAGAGTGCATGGAAATACACGTGTGCTTGTGTCATTCAACTGGCTGTGTGTGTGTGTGTGTGTGTGTGTGTGTGTGTGTGTGTGTGTGTGTGTGTGTGTGTGTGTGTGTGTGTGGCAATAGCGCATTTAGCGTGATAGAGAGAGAGGGCGAGAGGGAGAGAGAGGGAGGGACCGATGCTAGCGGGGACCGTGATGTTAGCATCTGGTTAGCTAGCTGCACTAACGGACATAAGTAGCTGTTTCCACAACAAGCTGGAGGAGAGTCTTCCCCTGTCAGACTGAGGGGGCTCTTCATGTTGCCCTCAAAGTGCACCAGATTGATGCTTTCATCTTCAATATTTAAAAAAAAAAAAATCTTCCCGGGGGAGCATCCCCCCGGACCCTCCTAGAGGAGGTGAGGACCCCCCTAGAGGAGGTGAGGTCCGCCCCCCACTCGCACATAGCACTTTACCCCTGCCTATATGCTGTGAGCTGATTATGGAGCCTTCATTGTAACAGTAATTCAGATGCAATTAGCCTATATAAAAGGCCTCAAATTGGAAGCATTGTCTGGGCCATCTTTTTCACTCAATTCTGCAATAGGTAGATCTCGTCTTTCACCTAGGCCGAGGTCGGTGATCTTGGGCTTAAAAAGGTTGGTGACCACTGCTCTAAGCCAATAGGAAATTGTGTTTTTAACATGTCTAAGAATCTTGCCAGTGGCTTTGGCACAGCAGTTCTTTTGGGTTCTTTTAACTTTCAATAAATGATTGTCCGTACCAAATGTCATGGTTATCCAACTGATTGTTTACACAGCACACAGGTAGATTCCCGTCATATAAAAATATATAGAGCAAAAGCCACACTGAAGGATTTTCTCTATGGAAAATGTGATTTTTACACTTTTGTCCTGACTGGCTTAGGCAATAGTTGATAAGTATCCATCAGTGGTTCATCCAATTACCTGCCAAGCATTTTTTGAAAGTGCTTGCCCTTCAACCAACAGTTTCCAATGGCAGTTTCTTGGATGGCTCTGTGTAACAAACCATCCGGCAGTGTCAGGTAATCAAATATCAACAGTTACCATAAATATGAACCACATGGTGGAGCTGGAGGAAAGATCGTGAGCAATCCACACTTCTAAACTACTTTTCGGCCACCTGGTAATCTCTACAATTTGAGGTGCATGGACACAACATCTGAGAGTGCTGCATTCAGTGCCAATGTATTACCCTTTAAGCTGCACCCCCCACCTAGCTCATCTCCAGTTGGCATGGCTACCACATGAGCACCTCTCGGAGGGTGGTGGTGAGCTTCTCGCTGCAGACCACCAATGTCAAATACAGTACAGACGGTGTGCAAACCACCGGCTAGCCAGAGGCTCAATGGGGACCCAACTGCATGAGAGGCCTCAGTGTTCGGGCTAGTGGCTCTGACAGCACTGGCCCTTGACAAAAGAAAGAGGGAGGGTGAGATGGGGAAAGAGATGAGGGAGAGAGGGAGGGAGGGAGAGTCTGCATGCTGACATCCTCCCAGCTGGCCTGGTCATTGATGAGCCCCAGTCCCCTTGGGAGCCAGAGATGGCACGACTCATGAATGGAGCCTTTCTTCTGCCACCCTAGCCCACCCCATCACCTCAGCCCCTTCACCCCGCTGCCAGCGCGGCCAACCCCAACACCTCACCCAGCCTCGCCATCCACCCCCTCTGCCAGTAAAACCTCCTTCATACCCTTCAAACTGGTGCGCCGCGCCAGGCTAGCGCTCCCTCCCTGCCCTCTGCTGAACCGTGCTTGCCCCTACACACACACACACACACACACACACACACACACACACACACACACACACACACACACACACACACACACACACACACACACACACACACACACACACACACACGCACACACAGCTGACATCACAGGCTGTGTGCATGTCAGGATGTATCCATCAGGCTGACCTTCCCTTAGCTCGGCTCCAGACGGGAGACTGATAGATCCCTGGAACCCCGCAGCATTTACACAGATATAAATACACAACACACACACACACACACACACACACACACACACACACACACACACACACACACGGGTCAGCCAATGAATAGCAACGGGTCCCTTTTTCTATTTCTTCATCATTAGCCATATGCAACTATCTTTTATTCAATAACCAGGCAGGCTTTTAAACAAAAGACCAGCATGTATACTGGAGGTAAATACAATCCTGTCGAGGGCCCTGTTATGACAGCTAGTTGGTTTGGGGGTGAGATAACTGTCCAGTGCTAAAAGGAAAAAGCACTTCATGAGAAAAAGAGCCCACCATTAACATTTCTCCACTCTATCTCCTTCCATCTTCCATTCCTTTCCTCACATTTCTTTGCCTCTTCCCCTCTCTCCATACCAGTCTTTGCCCCTGCCTAATCTAAAAGGCTCTGGCTGGTGCTGGTGAATGACTCCCGTCCTCCCCGGGGAAAGTCATCTACATATTCATGCCCTCAAAAGTTCCTCCGCAGCCTCTTTGAAGATGAACCATAAAGAAACACTTTTCTAGATATATTGCATGGTGGTCGCTGACTGTGAAATCAATGTGCATAGCTTCATCCCCTACCGCGCACCTGTGGCTCTCAGGAGCCCGCCCCAGCCCAAAACACACTCACACACACATACATGTACAGTTTAGCTTTCCACAGCTCCACCCGCTCTCATTATATCCAAAATTGACACACAGCGCACAAGGCAGGCATGGCAGTGTTCATGTAAATGCATATTTATGTAGGCTGTAGATGCATTTAAATGTAGAGACTGGGAGTTTCAGGTGGTTCAGGGCCGGAAAGGAGGAGGGAGGTATCTGGACAAGGTACACTTTTTCACAGAGTCCTTGAGAAATGTTGTCTCACTCCCTTAGGGGCAACATTCCTGGAGTTTGTGAAAACAGTCCTCCCTCTCTCTTTTTTTCCTTCGCTCTCAGAGAAAGGCACATTGAAAGCGCTGACGGGGCTGTCACTGTTTTACCTGTTAAAGTATTAGCATTCCCTGTGGTTCCAGTAATGCATTAAAACAAGGCACGTGAAAGCCTATGGAAAGAAAGGAGGGAGAATGTTTTATGCAGAGGAAGAAATAACTGGTCACTGGGACTCTTAGAATAATGCACAAAGCAACTGGGAAACTTGCAGACACTTTATTAGCAACTCATCCTCAACAAAATGCAGCAACTGATATGCATCATGTACAATGTGGGTGACAGCTGCTTGTGCTGATTCAACACAACAGGAAGTACAGTTCAGTTCAGGAGCCTTAGAGGGAATAAAACTGTAACTGAGAGCTAACAAAGATGGAATGTGTACACTTAAGGATGTCCTTGTTCCCTCTCCTAGTCTCACCATATCACATTTAGTTTCTCCCTTGTCAGTGGACAAAGGGCCTCTCCTATCAGCGATGCACACATGGCACATGGAGCCCTGTCATCGAAGCGTGGCACGGTCAATATTAGCACATGGGATATGCCCCATTCTCTCACATGGCATTGCCCTATGTCGTTACACATAAGCTGTTTTTCAAATGGGGCTGTGTTCATAGCAGCGTTAGATAACATATCAGATTTTCTGTTAGGTAACATCAAACACACTTTTTATTGGCCTGGCTATTCATTCGCATCTATGGGAATTTATCTAAGAGAAGCACCCTTCTCCACCCGCCCTCTTTCTCTCATCTCACTCTGCTCGCAAAAGCTTCCATTAGCAATGCTAACAACTACAAAATCCAAACAAAGAGCCGAGATACAGCGCAGCTCAGTTGTTCCTTTAGACATCTGTGCGGCGCTTCATCGTTCCCACTCGGTAATTACCTCTTTCCTGTGGTTATTATTATTCTCCAGCATGCGGCTGATCCTATAAGTAATACATCTCATTTTCCACCTGCAGCCAGCCAGCCCCCTCTTTACCCCCATTCCCCCCCATCGCCTTGTTCGAGGGTCAAACTGACAAACCTCTGTAAATGGGTGGAGGTGGAGGAAGTGGGAGAGAGGAGATGAGGCAGGAAAAGACAGAGGGGATGGGGTGGGCAATGGAAGATGGATGCCCTCTCGATCCACACGGTAAGGTAAGGATTTGAGATGGGTAATTGATGGGTATCTGTCATACAGTGATGCTCTCTGTGCAGGCAGTCTGGGGAGAAGATGTAGGGGACGCAAAGAGGGAGCCTCAAATCTCTCAAGCCCTATTAGGGTGGTAGACAGACAGTATTAAGCCAGTCTACCAGCCACTGGCCAGACACTGACCCAACCCTCAGGCACGTGTAGATCTGCTCCATACAAATCTAACTTTAGTGGAATATCACTTAAAAAATGTAAATGGATTCATACTTGCAAGACTGCATAACAAAAGAAACACAGGACATGATTCTTGTACATTTCCGGTGCTGATCCTTCAGAATGATGTCATTGCACCTTCATTCCTTCTCCCCACTGTAAACAAGCCCAGAGGAAATATTTGGGTCACACAGAGAGCTGAAGCCACACTAAAGGCACAAATGTAGACAGACGATAACACTTTCTAACATGCAGACGCTCAGTCAACCAGCTTAACCAGCTGGCAAGCCCATCACCGCGGCTGAGACGTTCACCCAAACAGACAGGGGAGCATCATAGCGGGGGGCGAGCGCAGGCGGTCAGTCAGGCAGATGAGATTGTGTCCACTCGTGGCAGAGGGACGCTTAAACCAAAAGCCTTGATCACTTCAGCAGATTAGAGTCTGCGAGGGATTCTGTGAGATAGACTTAAACCTTTTTCCGCTCGGCTCCAATCCGTCCAGCACAGTGCAACCCACAGCAGGGCCCAGGCCTCAACTGCAAAACAGACTGAATATCTATGGTAATATTCCACCGCAGCCTCTCAGTCTAAAAGCCCAGCATGACAGTTATGTATACGACAGGCCAAACCAATCACAATCTCATCTCCTTGCCTGATGGTCTGTCTGTCCGTCCCCGTCTCTCGCAGTTTGTCTGTGTTTCCTGCTGTCTGGTTGATGGGCATTATTGTTGTTTTATTGTCTAGTTTCCTCCAGCGGTTTGCTTTAGTCCAATAAAATCCAGAGCAAGACATCGCAAGGTTCTGCATTGATATGTCCCCCTCTGGTGATTTAGGGTGACTGAGACATAGATCAAGTGATAGGGGGGGAGACAGGGAGGGGGCACAATCAATGTGGCGGGCTGGCGGAGCCGAACGTACTGGATATGTGGTAAAACTACAGACGCCGAAAATCCATTTGAAATGTGGCGCCCAAAAACATATAGCTAGGAGCCATGGTGGCGCCGTCCTATACCGTTGTAATGAGTACATCTCCCTGCCATCCGATACACACACACACACACACACACACACACACACACACACACACACACACACACACACACACACACACACACACACACACACACACACACACACACATGCACAGTTTCAATCATAAATACTGCTGTGGTTGACTAGTTCCTTATTTCTGGGGCAACGGAAAGAGCACATGGGGGAGACATTTGCGAGGCACAATTCTACCTCACCCCCACCCCGGTACACAGTACAGCGCTTACATTTATCTACATCCACCCCCCCCTCTTTCTATCACTGTCCCTTGTTTGACTACCGTCTTCCTTCCTCCCACCCAGGCGGGCAGTAATACCATCTCCTGCCTAATCAAATTCTGCTGTGTGTGACATGAATCCTCGGTGCTCAAGGCTGCGCTGCCTCACAGCGAGCTACAGGGCCGAGCAGAGCAGTAACTAAACCTCACACAGGTCCTATCGAGCAGATCCCCCTTCTACTCTACATTTAACTCGGAGAGAGTCTTCCTGTATGCCACACTCTATCTGCATATTTATGTTCTATGTGTACATTACTGCCCAGTGAGTCCCTGGAGAGCAGCAGCCTCATGGTTAATTATTGTGTTGATAGCACAGAGGTGGATCCAGATTGTTACGCAGATGTGGTGAGATCGTAATGACTGACCCTCACGTCCTTTTGTTGCAATTAACGTCAAACAAGCATGACAGCAATGAAATAAAGAAAATACAAAAATCACTAAACACCCTCCGGAGCGTCCTTTCAAGAAGGTGATGCCTCTACTGCCCCCCCCCNTTGGCGTGCAAAAAGTTATTTAGTCAGCCCACCAAGTTGGTGCACTGTTCTCCACTAAAAAATGATTGAGATGGCCTGTCATCCTTATCGGTATACCTCAACTATAAGAAGACATAATTGAGGAAAATAGAAAAAAAATCCAAGAAAATCACATCACTGTCCAAAGAGCTGTCAAAGGTACACCAAAAACATAATGTTAACCTTTTTGCACCAGGCTGGGAAGACTGAATATAACATAGCGTAAGCAGTCTTGGTGTGAAGAAAATCAACTGTGGTGTAGCTATATATATAAGAAAATGGCAACGACCATACAAGACCCTCTGATAATTCTCGATCTGGGCTCCACGTCAAGTTCTCACCCCGGTTGTTGGGTCAAAATGATCTCCTTTTTGAACGGTTGAGCAAAAATCCCAGAACCAACACGGGGACTTTATCAATTGACCTTGAGAGTGCTTGGACCAAAGTACAAAGGCTCCAGCATAACACACTACGCTTGTCAGGGACTCAAAATCCTGCAGTGCCAGACGGTTGTCCCCTGCTTAAGCCTAGTACATGTCCAGTGTCCGTCTGAAGTTGCTTATGAGGAGCATTATATGATGATCCAGGAAGAGGATTGGAGTGAATGTCATAGGGTCCAGCTATGAAACCAAAAAAACTTTCTTTGGTAAAAACTCAACTAGACGTGTTTGGAGGAGAAAGAATGCTGAATTGCATCCAAAGAACACCATACCTACTGTGAAACATGGGGGTGGAAACATCATGCTTTGGGGCTGTTTTTCTGCAAAGGGACCAGGACGACTGATCCGTGTAAAGGAAAGAATGAATGGGGCCATGTATCGTGAGATTTTGAGTGACAACTTCCTTCCATCAGCAAGGGCATTGAAGATGAAATGTGGCTGGGTCTTTCAGCATGACAATGATCCCAAACACACAGCTAAGGGGGTTGTCGAGCCTCCGCTTCGCGTCGGGCCGAACCACGCCCCTTAGCTGTGATATAATGAGCATATACCACGGCCTGTCGTGAGCTATTGCTTAAATGTACTGTATATGCCTTTTGCAGTGAAGCAAAAATATAAGGAAGCAATAGATCAAAGCTAATCAACAAATGGTAAATAGACTTCATTTATACATTTATTTTTCTAGTCTTTGCAACAACTATAAGCACCTTATACAACTCAAGTCAGCATTCACTTTTTCACATACACCCATAGCAGAGGATGCCATTGGAGGCGCCATGCTCTTCAAAGGGTATAACATTCACACACGCTCAGACACAGTTAGCCATGCAATCTGGAGCAACTTATGGCGCAGTATCTCGCTGAAGCACATTTTGAAACGTTGCGCAGAGGTTATCATATAGTGACCAAAGCTCGTCATTCCAATGGTGGACGAACAAGCAACCCACTAATTCACAGTTGCACAAAGCACACAGATTGCTTGTGTTTAACATTTTCTTAAGTTGTATGTACTCTGCAAGTAATTTCAAGGTATAAAAAGCCGGAATAATGTATTTTAACGATTGTGTTAAATACTATTTTTAACAATACAACAGTAACAGTGGTGGAATTAGTCACTTCTTTATTGCTAGTAGGGATGTAAAGAAAGCCCAATATTTGTATTTGAGCCCAAAAAATCAACTTGACTAAGACAGTATTAAAAAAGCTTTTTCCTGAAATTCATCTCATAGAATACATTGATACAAATGTGTTGCAGCAAGGGCTTTAAGTGTTGTGAGGTTTTTGTAGACCCTCACAATGCAGGGCACGGAAATACTCATATACTGTAAAGTATATTTCCCAAAAGAATTACATTTTGGGAAATACACTTGTTTACCATCTTATCCTGAGTCAGACCAGAGGATCAATACCAACATCATCCATGTTTAGCCTGGCTTATCACAAAGAGGCAGGGGAAAACTCATAACCTTCGCAGTCAAATGTGAAAAATATGGTCTTATTTTTAGGGTTACAAACCAGCTTGTTACTGATAGGAAAACATCACTTTTTCTAGAACATCTGTGTCTTTTTCCACATGAGAACTTAACGACCTAAACATCCACAATTGAAAAAAAAACAATTGGAATCGTTTTGCTAAATCATAAAACTGAAACAGTTTTAGGCATTCAAACTAACTCAACCCAAAAAATCAAATGCTCATTAAATCTTGGGAATTGACCAAACGGCATTTGCCAGATCTTTCTGTGGACTACATTCAAATAAAGCAACCAGGTAAGGTATTAAGAGCCCTCTACCACTCTGCGGAGTTGTGCATGATAGTTAGGATCAGCTCACCAAAAACAATGATCAAAGTAAAACTTGAGTTAAGCTTGAGAGAAGCGTATTGATTCTTACTGGGTTTAGAACTTATTTCACAGCTGCAAAGTAATCCCCTCCAACAACAACATTTAGGATTTTGATGTTAGACATGCAGTACTGACCAACAACAACAGTTTCTGCAACATGTGAATAGTTTTACCAGTGCAGAGAATAAAGGCCAAAGTCATGTCTTTCATAAATTCCTCTCTGAAGTTAAGCTCCAGAAGTCACTTGTAGGCAGCCGGTTTTGTGCATTTCAAATGCCCTATTTCATCTCTGCAACAAAGGCTGCTATCTGGAGTTCACAGCCTTTCAGGATTGCGCATGGTCCAGCCTTGGCGGCAGCTGCTTCTTCTTGCTTTTTGATGAAGTGCAGGAGGACTGATGCCTTTTCGTGGCCGAATGATCTGCATCATTAAGATGTTAGGACTCTTTGAGCTGCAATGTGAGCAACAGGGAGTGGAATGAACTCCCTAAAGGGGGCCACACAAGGCTTTTAATCATACTTGATCTTCTATTCTTTTTCTGCATTGCTTCTCCCTGTTTTTTTTTACTAGTATGTCGTCTGTATCAACCAGGTTTCATGAGATATCAAAACATGTTTCTCTAAAAAGGAACAATAGAGCACTGAAACATTATCAAACACGCAAACTACAAAACACCAAATTCAGATTTCTTGAACCTGGTAACTTTTTATGTTTAAAATCCTTTATCAATTTTCTTTTAAATCCTTGCCATTGAATTGTTCATGTGTATGAATAAATTCAAGGAAATGTAGTAATTAAAATTTGATAAGAGAACAACTTAATAAAAATGCAATAACTATTGGAGTACATTATCGGTTATCAGCCTGTTCAAAAACTGTCCGCCCTGCTATTGTATGTCGGCTTGGAAAGGTCCAGGGTTAAAATAGCCGCCCCCGACCTTGATATTTACCCTCCACCCGGAGTTCTCCGCATCACAGGGCTTTGGACTTATGCTGGGAGTGCTCTCTCCCTCTGCGGGTGGAAAAGTGACTCCCGGAGTGACAGTCAACTGAGGTGGACTGTCCTCAGTGTGTCAGCGGTCTGGGGCGATTTCCACAACTTACCCATCCTATTTTAAAGCACAGAGCCTGTCACATTTAACGTCTTTCTTTGGTGTGGCTTTCTTGAAACGTAATCACCATTCATATCTATACCCTACGGATTATGTGTTTGTAAATATATTGTTTGCTAGAGTTTACAAGAACAACTGGTTCATCCAGCCTCGTAATTTTGCCTTTAGGATTGATGCATTTTTTTTTTTTAAATGTGGCCAACTAAGTTTAGGGTGAATGTTCTTTTATTCATTTTTGATATTGCAATACAAAATTGCAGAAAGAAAAATATTGCTGGGTCCAATTTCCAATAATCCTAATTTCTTTTATTTTCTTCTCTCCCACCCTGAATTCAGGTGGGAGGACACCCTTCACCAATCACTTTAAAGCAGCTATGTGTTATTGGGGGCACACAAAGGACAAACATCACAGCTACCGACCAACCTGTCAACACTGCACTGTGTACTGTATCATTCAGCAAGGGCATGGACACGGGGACAGGAACATTAGTGCATACAGGTTACTGCAAACACATATACTGTAAACTATTGACAGTGAGAGTCTATCCCTGAGTGATGAAAGGTTTGTCTGACATGACAAGCTAAATGGACAAAATCATTGGTCATTTAAAAAAACACAACTTATGCTAATAAGCAACAATTCATCATTATTTTCATTATTGAGAAATCCTATAGAGTCAGACTGTTAGAAGCCAACAGTTGATTGATCCCCCTTAAAAAGAGGTTAATGGAATTATTTTCCCTTAAATATTTGTTTAGGTTATTATACCATTTAATCAGTTACCTCAAAACATTGTTAAATGTGCACATTATACTTTTTCCCCAGGGTTCAAAGTAAATTCTGCACTTGATTGATTTGGTTGTAGCTACAGTTGACACAACAATTAAATAATAAATGACAAAGCAGAAATCCTTTTCATTTGAGAACCTGGAAACAGGGTTCTTTGGTATTTGGACAATAACTTCTCTGTACTTATCACCTAAGCGTAAAGGAAGTTTTTAAATACCATAAAAAAATCTAATATTAATACATTCCCCAGCCTTTATATCAACACTACTAAATTACTTTAAAAACCAATGATGAACAATACGACCCAGATTATTTCACCCCTTGTCTGGTAACCACAATTTAACAGACTCATTTTCAGAGACTGATCATGGGGCAGTGTCAAGCCAAACAACATCAACAACAACAACAACAACCACCGACTGATGAACGACTGCTGAGATGGAGAAGAGGATCGAAGGGATTGATCGGCGCCCTGCTATCTCATCCCTGTTTTTACCCTCTGTCAAACAGGTGCCAAGGGGAGATGGATTCTGCCTGCCGAAGGAGTGGATTAACGGCGGCAGGAGAGGGGGGTCTGGCTGCGCCCTGGACCCAGCCGAGTGGTGCTCTGCTCTGGGCAGAATGGAGGTGGCAGAGGGGTTATTGACAAGGCTCCAGGAGAATGGGAGTTGCCAATGCCTCAGGTAGTGCAGAGAGCATTGAGAGAGGAGAAACTCTCTGAAACACATGCGCACGCCAACACATGCACACTTACACCCTAACACAGGTGTGCACACACATTAACACACCACTGCAAACCGTCTCCCCGAGTACCTCCAGCGGGCATAATGATGGATGGTGAGAGGGTTCAGCCTCTCACTCACCTTTGTTCAGATTTCTTGCTCTGTGAATTGAGTAGCTATGGTAATGAATATGCATGCATGCGTAGATGATGTTCACAAGCTCAACACAGAGAATATAAATTGCCAATTGAACTCAGTTAATGACACAAACATAACCCTTTGTTCAATGTCCCATTGACTCATTGTACGCTAAATTAATTGTCTGGTTTCCAATTACATTGGATATTTTTAGTGCATGGAGATGTATTCTGTAAACATAGATTACATGACTTCAAATGAGGGAAGAGAAAATAAGTCTAAATTGCTCCTGATATCACATCAGTGCTAATGGCGAAACAAATGAGGAAGCTCGTTCAGCTTTGCCAACAGTTACTCAAATAAATGTGAAACGATACATTTAACGTTAAAGTGGTCACACCTGATTGGTATTTGTACTAAACTTTGAAGGTCACAATCCAGGAGCTCTACTTGTGTGGAAAAGTGTTATGGATTCACTGGCTGGCTAGGAGGCCTCGAGTGTTGTGAGGAGGGAGAGCAGAGAAGCTCAGTATGCTAGCGGCATCCATCTCTCGCTCTCCCGCTCCCTCGCTCTCGGCACAGCTCTCCCGTGAAACATCACTGACAATTTCTCAATGCAGCAGAAGTGCTAATGCTGGTTTTTATAAAAGATGCTCAGTAAGACAACAGGGTGTGCCCCGTCTCAGATTAATGAGTACTCAAATGCAAACAGACAGCAGTGGAATTAACAACCTCATCTCCAGCCTTTCTCTTCCTCCTTCCCTGCTCTGTTTTCTCAAGACTCTGGCGACTAATTAAAGAAACTGAAATGTGTGCTTCCTTCTTATCATTCCTACGTCTTTCTTCACTGGGCGAACAGGAGGGTGTTTGCAGGTCCCCCCCTTACTGTACCCTAATGATAAGACATACTTGCTAGCATGCGCGATGTTAACAACTCTGCAGGGTTCGTCACACTTGAGAAATAAAATTGTGTGAACATCTATGAGTGATCACCCACTTGTGATTCACAGGTGAAAGTGATGTAAAACAGCAGGAGATGGAAAGGTGTATTAAGGAATAATCTGATCAGGCTTAATGCAAAGGGCAAAGGATCAGCGCTGTTATAGCTGTGAGCTATAGTCCACCAAACAAATGAAGTCATCTTTGTTTACGTTACTAAACTGTTCTGATGAAGATGGAATACACACCCTTAAGAAGGGGACGGGTGACGGGATGTTTTTAATTACACATGAGGCTCTGATTCACAGATACAGAAATAGCCCGGGAGCAGAGACTTCACAAGTACAAGAGGTTTCAGGGAACCCAGTATCTGTGACTTTACCCTCAGGCATTTGTAACTGTCTTCTAGTGTGTGAATACAAAACATACAAAGAAAGATAAAAAAGGACCCAAGATTGTCAAATACATTTAAAAAACTGTTATCTTGAAAACACACACATTTTTGTAAGTTAAACAAGTTATCCATTTCTTGACAGCTGTCACTTAATAGTACATGACTTTAAACGGCACTAATTGGGCATTTGTTCTGAACATTTTTAAGATGTAAATGACTATAAATGATGTGAACTCAGTGTTTCCCCTATATACAAATAGTGGCGGCGCAGCGCCGCTGCTGAAATATGAGCGCCACTGCTTGGGGGCGCCAGCCAGGTACCAAAAAAAAAAAAAAAATTCTTTTTTTTACTTTTTTTTTTTTTCTTAAAATAATAATAAGTGGCGACCCTTTTTCATTTTTGATTGTTTGTTATGTGGATTTGTAGTATTTGTGTTACTGGCATAGGCGACACAGGCGGCCGCCTAGGGCGCCAGATCTGGGGGGCGCTGCGCTGGTAGCTCTGGGAGGGAAAAAACATTTTTGACCGTTGGCGCTCATCCAAATGTTCGGCCTTGATGTAACAACATTCATAATTAAGTAAATGTAACACCCTTTTCACCCCGGTTACACGTTTAATTTGCCCTGTACGGTGGGCGCTGTAAGTGATGAAAGTGGGTGATGTTGGCTTATCAGGCACCCGCAACTCACAGCCAAAGTGCGAGCGTGGTAGCGAGAGAGCGAGCAAGGGAGAGGGCGCACCAGTACCGGCGCTGTTGTTATTAGAATCTGGTGCTAGCTGCGCTAACGGATATAAGAAGTAGATGTTTCTACAACCAGGGTGGAGGAGAGCTCTCCTGTCAGACTGAGAGGCACGGTGAGGTTAAGGACTCTCTGAGTGTTTAGATAGTTAATTTTAGTCTAAGTTATCTCAGTGGGTCTCAAACGTTTTGACCACAAATTATGTAAACACATATTTCCAAGGCACTCCTTTATAATTATTAGGATAAATAAAAACAGGTTTGAAATCATTCCAATGTATACTATAGGACAGTTAACCAAAAATATCGTTTAAAGTTGGAGAGATACAAAAATATGCATAAATAAATAAATGTTAACTAGGTAAAATAAGATATGAATGAACAACAAAAATAAAATACGTTACATGTATTTGTTATTGGCTATGGTAGGTTATTGGTTATGTTCACATACTTATTTGATTATTAAAATGTAAACCGATCTTTTTCATATGGGCGTTTTAGAGTTGTACCCCCTAGATCAGGTCTCTAGTAATTGTGTGCTCAAAGTGCACCAGATTGAAGCATTTTACTGTAAAATGTTCAAAAAAATATCTTCCCGGGGGGGCATACCCCCGGATCCCCCAAGAGGATGTGACGTACACCACCCAATTTAAACATGTTCATACAATACTGAATACATTTGAAGCCATTTTGACGTCTATTACCTATGTCAATACCTTTCTGCAGTGTATTTGTCTTTTGTAGAGATTTTTCATTTATTCTTTACATATAAAATGTCGCCTCAAATCTCACCTAGGGCAGCAAATTGTCTAGAACCGGCCCTGGTGCTAGGCCTCAATAGCCTTTCTTGTGCTGACACATAGAAACAAATTGGCGGGCGCACTTCGCACGCACTAAAAAATTCCACGCGCTCCGCACATTATGCTGAGCCCACATGCCTTAGCACCGCTGCTATGACTCCATCCTAGGGGAAACACTGGAACTAGTACATTTTTATTTGACCTGGATGGTGTTTTGGGATTGAAAAAAAACACTCATATTTCTAGTCTGTGGGCTACATCGTGAATTATTTAGTTTTTGGAAAACAAAGAAGGAAAATTGCACAAACAACGTGTTGTCCAAATCACATTTACAAGTATTGCTTTAAATTGAGGCCAAAATGATATTGGCCATAAAAGAGGTGAGGCAAAAAAACTCACAATATTAAAATTAGTTTAGAGAAGTAAAACATGAGCACGCTTCCTAATATAAATATATATTTTCATCTCAAGGAGTCATCTGGTAGACTAGATGATAAGTGTATATTGAGCTTTAGGCCAAACTACTGGTACCAGTTAGCCTTGGCTTATGTTCAAGCCCCTCCTGCAGAAGGATTAGAGGTGTATCTGTACAGCATTAGCCTTTCAGTCATGGGAGAAAGCAGCAATACAGTCGGGATGGATGTGTGGGTGGAATTGGGATTGGGATTCAAGCGATTTGTCGACAACGCAGACGCACAGGCAGAGGGTCGGCGGGAGGCTGATGGATCGTTTTCTGTGAACAGGCGAGAAGACTTGGAGTACTTTTTTTACTGTCCCCATTGTCCCATTTGTCTTTGTCAAAGCAAACACAGATGTGTGAGTGTAAGAGAGGAGTTCATTTTGAAGAGCATTTTGGTCGAAGCGAAACCATGTGATGATCACTTCGAGCTGCTACTCTATCTAAACCAGAAATTAACTTACAAGTTCATAGGGAAAGCTCTATTTATATGCTAAACGTTTTACCTTTGATTAAGGAGACTGACAGCATTTTACCATCAATAAATCATTACTACATTAATTTTGAGACAGCAGTATAATGAGTAGTGATAAGCCATATGGAAAAATAATTTCAGAGATCATACTCTCTCTCTCTCTCTCTCTAGAGAAGAACAAAAAAAAAGAAATACAAAGTGCAGTGACAGAAAGAAGGATTGGAGACTCAAACTTTGTCGAAGGGAGACGAAGACGGTCCAAATTTGTACATATATCAGCTATTAAAAACAGGTGAAACCAATCATTTGTTGACATGTATAAAATATTTTACATACCGTCTCTAGGCTCTCACTTGTGACCAGCAAACAGCATGCTCATCACAAAAGTAACAAAAATAAACATAATCTATTCTAAGGGTTCTGAGTTTATCATCGATGACATTTAATCTACCTCTGGACAATTACATTCTGATCAACAATAATGAAAGGAAAGTAGACATTAAACCAAGCAGTGTAATATTCCACATCAAACTAAGACATACGCTATGCAGCAAATGTTCTTGTATGAGCTCATGGCTTAAAGCAGACGTGTTTTCAGAAGAAAACATTATTGTGCTGATTGCAGCAGATGTCAATTAGTGCATGAATATGAGCTTTAGAGTAACAGTGCAACTGTGTGTAAGAGCTTCGATAAATATGAAACAGGAGCTTTAGAGCAGGCTGTGATCTAAATCATTACATTTGAAAAAAAAATGTATTATTCTAATGCTTAGCTGAGTGTGAAGAAAAAGTAAATGTGACCACTCCTCCTGTGTGTGACAAATCAATGCCATGTTGAGTTTCCCCATGGAGCAGTGAAATAATTATGCGAATTGGATGTGAGCAAGACAACATTTTATGTTTACATGCCCATTGCCAGTACACCATAAACCCTCTGCTAGAATAGATAACCAAGTTTCAGTTAACCAGAAGGGATTCTCCAAAACAACAGGCAACAAGAGAGGTGCAAAACAGGCAGCACAAGTACACATCATATGCCTACAAAAGCGTCAGATACTTAAGAGTATTCCAGAGTGTGATCAAGAAATGTTTTAGTAATTCCTCTACCTTCTTACCTAACCACTAGTATCATAATATGGGAGCCTCTGTTCCCAGTGACCTACATTGCCTAGCTTAATACAATATATTCACAATATGACCCACCTAAAGTTTATGGTCTAGTGTTATACACCCTAAAACCCACAGTTCTCTTTCTCTTTTCTTTAGACATTGATATCTCCACATTGCCTTAATGGGTTGTTACCATTAAAACAAATGTGATCCATCCATCACCATTCATTAGTTCTCAATCTGAACTGCAAAGACAGCCCTTACCAATCTCTTACAATGTTTATAGCAAGAACATAGGACCCTTTAACACTGTAGGGATGAACCCCAACTATAACATACATGCCTAACAATGACTAAAAGAAAAATAAGCCAAGGACACAATAAATTACAATTTATTCTAATGCAATAAGCACACAGGCCAAAACATTAACCACAAATTAGCATTCTGCAGAAAAACAAAGCTGATTTAAAAAACATGCAGCATAGTCTTACATGTAAAACACAAGTAAAAAAAAACACTTAGCTTGATGAAGAGCAGTGTTCTTCGTCATTTCTGCGGAGTTGGGAGGATTCACCGAGGTTTCTGGCTGTCAACAGCGGGACAGGAAACTCCTCTTGTGCTTGTTTAGCTGCTAACTTTTGGCTAATGGGTTAAGCTAACAGGTAGATCAGCAGACTCGCAGAACTTCTCCGGTCCCACCACAGCGAAGGAAAAACCCGCTTATTCCCCCAAAACACGAGTATGCCTCCAAAAAACCTCCTAAAAAGGTAACAAGAATAAGGGGAACATAACATTGCAGATTTTAAAACTTGCAGCCGCAGAGCAGCGCAAACAGCTAAGTACTAATTAGGCAATCAGGTGCGTTCTTTTCAAAACTTTATTGACAAAGAAAGTGTACACTATCCTGACAGGCCATAGTGACAGGCACAGAAAGCAGTGGTGTAAAGTAAGTACATTTACTCAAGTATTGTACTTAAGTACAATTTTGTACTAACACTTTTCTTGAGTATTTAAATGTTTTGCTTACTTCTGCCCCACTACAATTCAGAGGTATATATTGTAATTTGACAACATTTATATAATATCCTATACTTTGCAGCTTTGGATTAATAATGTGAAATATGAACAACGCTTGAATAAGACTTCTTAAATCCTAATAGCTGCACCTTTACCAGACGCGATAAACACACATCAATAATTTTTATCAAAGCAAATATAATTCTGAAATGGGCCAATCTGCATAGGCTAACGAATACTTTAACATTTGGTACTTTAAGTATATTTTGATGCTTATACTTTAAGTATATTTTGAAGCTTATACTTTTGTACTTTTACTTTTTTTTTAAAGTAAAAGTAAAATCAAACATTTTGATAGCGTGACTTTTACTTGTAAGTTACATAGTATTACTACACTCAGATTTTTGTACTTTTTCCACCTCTGGAAAAAAGGTACACAACATATCCAAGACTGCTGTTATATTATTCAACTTAACAAGTAATTGTTGCCTTTAATTCTCTCTCTCCCTCTAAAACAAATTAATGATCTATTGTTTGATTAGTATATATTTAATTTGGAGTAGTGTTATGGCCTTATCTTGTTTTTTTCTTTAATTTATTTTATTTTTATATATAAATTATGACTATTGATTTTTAACATTTAATTGTTTTGTTTTTTATTTTTTAAAGAAGCAAATATTTTACTTTGTGAAGATTGATAATGTATATCAAAATGTCCTATATTATAATTATATGCAGTATATTTAGTTGATGTCATATTTTTAGCATGCAATGAAGATATGCTATGTCACATCCAACATATTGATCATTTCGAATATTCTAGGAGGTGGAACGATTTTCATCAAAGTGCTGTATTCTTTGAAATGGGGAAGTTGTGTTTGGTTAAATCTCAGAGGACTGTGAAAGGCCACATTCATGTACATTGAAAAGATTGTTGCAAAGGGCAGAATATGTCATTTGTGAATTGAGTTGTTTACCCGAGCTCTATACAGCTATTTTACAGGCATGTAAGGAATGTTTCCTAGGAAGTAATGTTTAATAAATAATCAGTGTTATGTTGACTCTATAGAGCATCAGAGTGGATTACTACTGAAAAATAAAAAGTGTCACATACTAAAGGACGCTGATATACAGAAGTAATGACCTTTCTCCAATTCTCTGCTCTGTCTTTCCAGCTAAAAACTCTCCCCTCGCTGATCTCTGGCACACATCAGCTGAGTTGTCCCTTGCAAGCCTCCTGTCACACAAAATAAATTGCCTTCACTGTGAATGGGTCAAAACAACACAGAGATGTCATTATTTCACTGCAATTGATCATACCTTGGGAAACACAAGTCAATAGTTTCTATAATTGCAATGTCTCAAACCCCTTAGAGGTTCTTCTGTGTGGGCTCCTTTGCCTAGTTCCATCTTCCCACTGATTACTATTTTCATGTCTCATATTTTTGCCATCCTTGAGAAGGCTTCAACTTATTAAAATAAATATGTTAGGGCTTTGTAGAGGGCGTTTGTATGATATATGTCAACCTAATACTTCACTTAAGTTCAGCATTTCCATTTTCACTATACAACCTTTGACATTTTAAATATTTAACTATTTACATCAAAGCTTTTACTCTTGAATTATTTTTGAATGCAGCACTCAATAATTATTTTTTCCTTGGGTGCCTATCAACATATTTTAGAGAGTAACTGTACATTTCAAACTAGCAAAAGCAAAAACAACACAGAACAACCGGTTGGAAAGGATATCACATATTCGCTTCTAATTAAAAAAATTCTAATATGGTCACTGCAGTTATAAGGTGTATTTCTTTAATTATTTAAAAAAATAGATTTTCAATTCAATTAGCTCTCCATGGGAAGCTCCTGGACTGAATTGATGTGATTGCGATATTTTGTTTTTCTAAAATGTGCTTGTTTTTTCTGGTTTCAACCTGTTGTATAGATGCTATCAGAGGTTTTTCCACACTGCCACGATTACATTCTGGAGAAGACAGACAGGCACAACAGTCGATCAACAATCAATCGGTCACTCATTTCATCTGCTGTTTTTTCTATTGATCTATCCAGTTATGCATTCACTCATTTTAATACAATTCTTATTCAAAGAATTGAGTGTCAGGCATTATGTTGCTGCAGTGTTTTGTGTCATTGGCGGGTTGATCTAAGAAGTGAACCTATATCCCAAGGCAATACAGTATGTCAATCAAACCTGAGTCTGGTCAAACACCTTTAAGAAGCTGCATAAATCCAAATAGTTCTGACATGTACTTGAATATTTTTAAAAGGGGAAGATTTTGGAGATTGCTATCAGGGTAAATAAAGTATCTTTGGGTGTTGGACTGTTTTAGAAGAGCAACTCAATCATAATTCGATATATGTTTTTCACCAATTTCTGACCTTTATAGGCTCAACAATTGATTCAAAACATGTAAGAATTGGCCTGAATATACAATAACAATTATAATCATTGGTTAACAGTATACATTTATCAAAAAGTTCAAAAGTGAGCAGATCTGTTGCAATTTTCCAAACTGAGATTATACCACTTAATTACATCCAACACAGAGCTAACTTACTGCGTATTTATATGGAATCAAGCGGAGCTACAGTACACCAACTGTATCAAAGTTGAAAAAGCCAGTAATGCTTGGAGATGAGCAAAGCCAAGCGTGTTGAGACTCATGGAGTTCTATGAAAGCGGAGTCCTGTAGTGAGGAGCCCACCCAGCCTTCTGTTAGGCCTCACATGTTCTGACACAAATAGCTAAATGTGCCATCTACATGAGCTAGCATTTCCTTTCTTCGTGGTCCAAACATACCCAGATGTGATGCATATCCCCGTGTGTGATTTCTGTTGCTTTAATCATCTATTCTTCATAATTTTTAACCGGAAGAGTTGTGAACAGTATAGGATACATCAAAAACATCAACCTGCATATTCACTATGGACTGCACACACAAAGACACAGCAAAGGCAGGAAATATGGGATCTACACACATTATCGCTCTCTAATATCCTAATAAAATACACACACATTGTAATTTATTCATACCCACACACATACTCAGACGCTGCACTGTGTCAGTATCATCAGTCCCTAATGTAACCATCTGCTCCACTCTGTATTTCCTTTATGCAAAAAATGCTAACCATCTCTTGGCAAAAGGCCCTCACTCACCATCTCGTATGCATCACAGCAAATTAATGAGTTACCTGAGAGAGAACATGAATAGAGCTTTTGTGGGTCTAATGGGAAATTAAAAATGGCTAACAACCCTGAATCAGCCAATCTAATGGAGAGTGCTGCTGAGGCCTTTCTGGACTGTGCCAGGATTGCATCTAAACTGCCAATGCACAGAGAAATAAACAGGAAGTCCTCCATGATGGCTCAGTAACATGCAGGACTAATAAGTGGTACAAAAATAAAATCAAGTAGGGGTGAACCGGTGAGGAGCATGACACTTAACTCAGTTGTAAAGCATTCCTAAAGCAAAACACTGTATAGTGTGGGACACAAAGTCTATCTATAATGAACCTGCATGCTTTAAATGTATGATTCAAAATGTGGGATTTATGCTGAGCCGTTTCAAAATATGATTTAAAGGTCTGTTTATTCTAAAAAGCAGATACTTAAATGTGCATGCATGCAACGTTTTAATAACAATAACACTGTCGGATCAGTTTTCTTCATTTTAAAACAAATCCCCTGGGAGAGCAATGCTTGTCACTTTAGAGGAATGCATCAGAGGGTGAAGTACTATGAAAGAAAATTATTTGCTTAAAGTTCAATGCTGGTGATATTTATATGTTCTTGTTGTGAACTCATTCTGTGAAAAACAGCCAGACCCACAATGAATTGCTTTTTCTTTATCCAAGGCGGGATATAGTACAGTGTATTTTTCTCCACTGTTGTTAGAAAACTATGAAAATCAAGTCAATGAGCAGCATTGTGACACTGGGATTTTAAATCAATTCCTCATACTCATACTATATTACTCATCGGTGAAAATAAACACCACCATTTATGCTAGTGTAAAGTACACTGAGAAAAATCAAAAATGTACTAAAAAATACATAGCCCAACGATTTCAGTAAATTAAAAAGCCTTAACCAAAATATAAAATCTATATATCTGACATATTTGTGACACATGTTCAAAGTGTTTTGTATCTCTAGTGAAACAATTGGTGTTAGTGGTCAGGGCAGTACATTTTTTTTTACAATAAAAAGATTATTGAATAACTTCAGCTTTAAGATGGGCTACAAAAAACAAAAATTGATATGTAAACAATATTTGCAGAAATCTGTTATGGTAGCTGTTAAACAATGGGAATTAGTGATCCAATTGTGTTATAAAAACACCTGATGCATAATATATTTAATGTATTCAGACCTTTGGTAATCTATTATAATTGTGGAGGTTGCCTGTAATATTCAGGGGCCCTGATAGATTACCTGTTGGGGCAGACAGCCCATGTACTGTCATTACCTCGTCACTGCGACAACTGTAGCGTCTGGCAATGGCTAAGTCAAGGTCACTTTTTAAAAGATGATGTTGACACTTCCAATAGCTTCATACCGTAAAGGTCATATATAAATATCTGCTAAAAGATTATGTTCTGGAAATTTACTAAATGTCCCTATATTTTTTATGGGGACTTGGACTGTTAGCAGTAGGGTGGCCGGTAAGTCCCCGAACAGACCTAAATGTGGAGTGTGGACTGCTACTTGGAGAGGTCCCAGTTCACCTCCTGGGCCCTGCCGTGGTGCCCTTGAGCAAGGCACCAGACATCCCCCCACCCCCCCACTCCCATTGCTCCCCTGTCACTGTACGATAGCTGCCCACTGCTACTAGTACTAGGATGGGTTAAATGCAGAGGTCAACATTTCACTGTGTGTGCCTCCAATTCTTAGTTTCACTGCAGATTTAACATTTGTGATGTAGTCATGAACAATGAATCACATATCGCCAAACATTTAACATCATGCAGCGGGAAGTGAAACTCATTTAAGATTTGCAGAAAATGTAAGATTATTTCATCATGGAAGTTCAAATAATTATCATGGTAAATGATTTAGAAGAGAAGATTGCAAATTCAAATGTGGCGGCATCAACAACCTTCAAGTCCCCCTTTCACACCTCCTGCGACTTCATCTCTTCTTATCAGCCAACACGGTTTAATGTGAAACACAAGCCCTGGGTTGCAACAGTCACTCTACATCTTGTCTGGACAATATTTTCACTGCCTCCTTTTCCCAGCGGCGATGACCTTCCTACGTCTCTGTGATCTGCCAGCCCACAGCCACAGCCCACATTGACAGGACTGCGAAAGGCAGCCAAGCATATCTTAATCCATTCTAGCTCTGCTTTGCTGTGGCCCGGGTTTTCTGAGGTGCTGTTGGAGCTCTCCCAGTGTTCAAGAAGGGTCTCTCAACCAGCCTGTCCAAGTCCGAATGGAAGGTGCTAGCACAGGCCGGGGCAGCTGACAGAACCATACGTTTACTGTCGCTTCATGTTGTGTAGCTAAACCGTCCATCTTTCTCTGACCTTCCCATACTGAAATATTCAGGCTGTGTTTGTGAAGGCGTGCACACTCTTTCAATTTGCTCTCCATGTAAACGCTCCTTTTGTTAAATTATTCATCGGGAATAAATGTGGCGACATGCTCATCATAGAGAGCGGCGTTAAGAGCAGAAAACTCATTCTCCTCTCAGATGCTCCACATTTTTGAAAAGGGATTCACAGAGCATTAAGTGCCTTTGAATCAAGTCACATCCGCTCGCTTATCTATCAAACGGTAGATTCATGTCTTTCAATTTTATGCTTTTTCACTCGTAAATGTATTCTACCTGTTGAATAGGATGCATGATTTGAATTTGAATAAATAACTAGATTGCTTTAAAATGCCTGACAAGCATTAATGTTCAAAGGTCTGATTCCATAAATAACCGCCAGGCTCATCACCATGCTACAACAGTTTTTTTCAGATCACACTTAAACATAACAGCTGTAGACTGTTGAACTTTGTATAAGACCTTTCCTGTTGAGCTATAGCAGCAGGGTAGCGGGGTGTTTGCACCTGAAAATGACAGCCAAAGGTGTGTGTATGGCGCTGTATGTTGCTGATGGGCTGGTCTATGTCTCTCCGTCTCCCTCACAGATGGAGAGGAGTGCCCGAGGTAAGTGGAGACCAAGCCAAGGATATGAAACAGGGATGACCAGGCTCCCACCGGAAGACAAGAGAGGAACTGTGGGATTGTGGAATCTGTGCTACAATAGATAATTAGTCAGGAACATCTGTTGGAGGAAGTACCCCTGTATCTCCTGGGCCACATGTCTTAAATCATTCTTTGTCTCAGAGTGGAGAGTGAGCAGCTCGAGGTATTTACTTTGATAAATCATTTGTATTATTCACCAAAGTCCACCTGTATACCTCCATATGGCTGTGGCAGATGGTATGTGAACTTTAGTCAGTCCCAATGTGACGAAAAACTAACCTATATATCAAATGAGTATTAAACATTTTAGACATGTTTCAAATTCCTCGGACCTCACTCTATCCAAGCCTTACAAAAACCTGCTTCAAGTGTGTCTGGGTGATCTAATTTTCCTGTGCATAATACAATACATGTCATGCTGATGTAGCTTTCTGATTTTGGCATCAAACACAAGGTTTCCCACATTATGCACTTTTTTTTGGGAATGTCTGTGTTTTGGATTCACATTTGATGGCATGATTTATTTTATAAATGTTATATTGTTGGAAGGAGCCTGAGAACAAGAATGTCATTGCCAACAACTGCTCCATTTTTTATGTTCTGCATATGATGAATAAAGACTTGAACACAGTCTCAGCTTCTGTTATATTGTTTAAAACGATTCAATTTAGTGGCTGTGAGATGTCGCAAGTGCGTTGTCATGTGTTCATGTGGAACCAATGCTTCTGTCACCATTTTCTTATCATTTCAGCTGAATGCTAACACCACAATGTGACACAACGTGGTCATATTTTAGCATAATGTTTACCACATTTAAAATCTTATTTCAGCATGTAAGCATGTCATAAGTTAGCAAGTATTTGGGCATACAGTAACATATGATTTATGTTGATGGTGTAGATAAAAAGATCCTCTGTGGATCATGAACTGTCTGTATGCATCTCTCCACAAAATGTCAGGACCTTCAAGTAGTTATTCAGATTTTTCACCATGTAACAAATTGGTTAAAAAAACAGGCGACCCAGCTGCATCACAAAGCAGTGAGGGACATTTGCACATCAGAAATGGAAAAAGGAGGATGAGTTTAATCAGAATGAGGATACATAGACCACCTGCCTCTAAAAGGAAAATATAGAAAGTCCTTTAATGAGAAAATAATTTTTTGGTCCATTTATCCTCAAATAAATGTTGAACTATGGCTGGTCCTGCTCTTTGTCTAATGTAACCTGACTATTAGCAAATAAATAGATCCTATATACAGAACGGCGTCACAAAAATGAAGTAAATAAAAAAATAAATGCAAAGTTACAGTAAATGCCTATAAATGGGGCCAAGGGAGAAAAGAAAGGCAGTTAGGAATCCATCAGAATGTCATTTTGTCCCTCTCCGCCCATTCAGATAGATATCAGCAAACCTCTCTCCCATTAACCTGTTCACAGGCTGCCAAGAGAGGAAGTAGCATTTTTCACCTTTCTATCAACTCCCCCTGCCTATAGGCACCCACTCACCCTCAACCCTTTCCCCACCTCCTTCTTTGCTCTGTTGGAGTAAGTTCCACAAAAGATAATTTCCTTTTCAAATTACAGCAGGCCTTTTCACTGACCCAAGGGCATTGTGATAATGCAGTGTGGGAGCTGAGAGTGTCTCTGATGAGCGGCGAGTGCAAATGCACCGGCCAGCACTAATGTCTTGTCAACACCCTCCTTGGACTCGGGCGGCTATAGGATACTGTGCACAGCCTCAGACTTGCTGAGCCCAGTCACATTGTAGCATTTCAGCATGATTAGCTGACATTTTCTTCACACAAAACTTGTTGCGAAAGTACAGTGTGTGCTGTTGTGAATAAACCCATAAAAAGGAAAATAAACCGAATTTGGAAGAGGAAACCTCAAAAGTATGTGTGAATGACTTACTGAAACACCTTGCAGGCCGTGATTCATGTGCTAATCGCCTCTCAGTCCAGTCAGGCATGAGAAACACAGAAAGGAGGAGGTGTCAGGAACAGCGAGGAATACTTTGATATTAGAATTCAAGGCATCTACGTCTTGCCTTGAGCAGGATAATCCCATTATGCCTCAGGTCACAGCAGTGCTCACACACAGAGGGAGAGAGGCACAACTCACTTCAAAATAAACTGCTTACGGATGACGAGGATAACACCAACAGCCGTCAGAAATAACATCAAACTCCAACCTAAACTGAATTAGAACACCCAATTTAGGGATGAAAAATACCCCAGATATTGAAAAGAGAGAATAACACAATTAGATTTCAAAAAAAAGTTTTTCCAGCGAGACTTCTACAGTTCATCTTGGCTGTTTTCAAGATCGAGCGTTTTTTCATTACAGTCTGTCAGCTTTCATTATGGAATGAGAAAATCTAATTTTGCTTGGTGTATCTGACAGTTTTTCAAACTAATTCATCCTGTCAAGATAAAACCCTGGTAAGCCCAGCAGATGGTGTTTGTGTAACTGAGATCTTAGTTTTGTTCTGTGTGCACACTTTGTTAAGTGCATACCCCTTTTGATATAGATCTAAATTGTCTGTTTTTGTCTTTGGGAACAAGGAAATTTGTCTCCAAAATTGTCTTAATCTTTTTTTATATAAATGTGCCACAAAAAACAAAGTGGTTTTTAGTTCTCGTTGGGTTTATATTAACATTTTCTTCCATCCTTATTAATTAAAACAGAAATTATTCAGTAAAAAAGAGGAATACTAAGAATAAGGCTGCAGCTCTATACGGTTGAACTGTATTTTTGCACTCATATTGGTCTTCCATTAAAAATAGGATTGGTTTATTGGGTCATCCACTTCCAATAAGATGTGTGCACCTCCCTGGCCTGAGCTAAAAAAAATACCAATTTTATTTTTTATATTTTATATTTCCGATGGCTGACCAGGGAATTATTCCTGGGAGGAGGAGTGGGAAGACTTTAATCAACAGCTTTAGACCCTTTAGTCTGTAAAACCTGCGATGAAACCAGCAATGGGATTATAACTTTGATACTACAACCCACATTAAAACATTTAATTAGTAGTCGTTTTATTTGATAATGTAAATGAAAACAACATTTTGGGAAACAATTTATCACTGGATAGGACATTTATCAGCAAAGAAGTAAAATGGTATCGCTTGCTGTAATTAAATAGTTTGGATTTACATGTTTCACTTTGCTGCTGTGAGCTTCATTAGATGATGCATTTAAATCACACCTGTTATATGAACCTATCAATAGCAGCAAGTTAGCCTAGCTTAGCATAGCACAGACTGTTGTACCAGGGAACTGGAGTCATTGTGAGGTTGCCATGCAACAAGTGAAGACTCCAAGTAGCCATTGACAAAAAAAACTGTTCAGCTCCCTGTAAAGAACAACCTTTAATTTTTCCCAAATTATTTTTATCAGCTCAAAGGACTACTTCACCTGTGAAATGATAATGTGTATATCAACTGCTCAGTCAGTGAAAACCTCCTTTTCCCACCCTCCAGTGCCAGCCGTTTGAATACCAACACTCCCCCGCTTCTAACGAAGGTAAAAGCCAACCATCTGTTAACAGCTCATGTTAGCAGGAGTTAGCTGTAAGCATTACTTTAGCAACAAGTATCTGTCTGCGCATCAGGAAACATGTAAATGGAAGTCAAGGCAGAGCAGGAAGAGAAAATAAGAGGAAAACCAGAGAAAGGTCTCCAGAAAATAGGACTCACCGCCGTAAAGCCTTGCACGTTTCGAGATCATGTGACTGCTCACTAAATGTGCATAGTGCAATAACAGGCATTTAGGGCACAGATTAGGGCTTAGAGGAAACATTCATCCTATTAAAATGTAGTGTTGCAAAAAAGGTTTTGAAACATTAATTCCAAGATAAAATAGTGATATAAATGAATTTTACTTTAAATAACCACATCAGTCAGACCTGAGCCTATAAGCAAACTGTGGTGAGATTGCATTGGTAAAAGGTGGTCTCCGCCAGCACAACAGGTGACTTACCCTCAGTATGTGATCCGTGACCACTGTCAAACTCATCCCATGTGCATCCTGCCCGTCTCATTGTGCTACAGAAAATGAAACACTGAAGTCAATAGCGTTGCACAGAATTGTCAAACAGCCAGCCCTCAGATCCACACTGCGGTTTCCAAACACGCAGAATATATTTCCATTCAACTTTTGTGAAGGTCTTTCATGGCAGAGCAACAAACCCCAGAGGAGCTTTGGCATGAAAAGATCTTTCAATATTAATAGAATATTAGCTCACATAAAGGTGAATGACTGAAGGATTGTGTTTCAACACTGCAGGGGCGGTAAAGTGCAAGGAGGTTAATTCTCTGATCCAAGGGTAGATTTGTATCATTGTTTGTAGATAGAAAGGGTTTTTTCAGGGGGATTGGATCATGTCTTTTCTCTCTTTTCTTCAGTGCACTGTGGTGAATGGCCTGGTCTGATTAATCTTAATGAATTATGCAAATAAGCCTTTATCTCAAATGATTTAGCAATGTTTCTGTATTGTTTTATTAATGCACTTTTGAATTACTCTGTATAATCACGTAGCCTTCCTCAGTCGTTCGCTGTTTGTAATTCATCGCCAGCTCTTTATTAAATCCATGGTGGTCTCCGGTGTATTGCATGCTGAAATGAGAAATTAGTCATTACTGTAATTTAATGATTTCTAACCAAACAAGAGGCAACCTGTATCGCTAAGCATAGCAACACCCCACATGCCTCCCCTTCAGCGCCTGTCCCTCGGGTCTGATCTGTAGGAGCGAGCCATCTACATTTTTGCTTAATTAATTATGTTTAGTGTAAGGAGTATTCTGCGGTGAATGCACTGTTTCAATTACAGGCGGAAATTGACTTACAAAATATAAAATTCCCCATAAAGCAGTGGTGTTTTTGGAGTCTAGACACCGTTAGAATTAAAGCGTTCTCTGTCTCAATGAGTAGATTTATGCAGACTTATCATATCAACCAACATTTCTCTGATAACCGATGGTACACTGATGTTACGCTGATGTTTGTCTTGAAGTGATTAACATGACAGCTATAGAGAAAATGTACATTTCAGATGTGTCTCTTATTAGCACATCAGAGGCGGGGCCACTTTATTAAATGCCATGGCTCCATGTCCCTAAGGTGTAAATGTCACATGCAGGTGAAAAACAAATATATCGGCCTCCAGCCTCTAACCTGCTTCCACAGAGAGGGGGAATGGAGCAGCATGTTGATATCAGTAATGATAGTCAGCACAGTATATATGTGCCAAAATAGATGGACATCACACTCGCTTTGGACTACACACGTTCAGATGAATAGCATAGCCTAGGCTAAAACAAATATTTCTTTCTTCTTCCCTTTTTTGACTCTAAGCCTTTATTGACATGGACTAGCAATTCCTATGGGATTTCTAAATGCAGCGATATGCTAAAAATCATTCGGTCCCCCACCCACCACCAGTCGATGTTTGGTGATGGAAATCATTACGTTACCACCCATAAAAGCCGCTTTGGATTTCGTTTTTGGAAATGCTACAAACAGGATTAGGGTAGTGTTTGGGGGAGTGCTAATTATGAGTCTCTCCCCGGACCAGATTTCAGATGGCTCTGTGTGAAGTCTGTTCATTTTAAGAAACAGTGCCGTGAGATTTCCCCCTTACACTTTTGAACATGGCCTATTTTTACACTTGCTGAATTTCACATTTTCAGTTCCAACACAACATTGATGTGAGCGCTCCACCTCTTTCTCCTTATTTTTAGGCAAATGATTTGCTTTATCTGCTTATTTAAAGTTTCAAAAGCTCCTGCATATACAGCACTTTGGACGAGTACACAAAGAGCCACAGAACAGTCTGCAAAAACCCAGATTTTACCGAACACTGATATCCATTGAGTTAGATTTATTGAGTTAATATTGACATTTGTAATCAATGGTAGTCACCAGGCTTTTAAAACAACAGATACCATTAAAACATTTTGGCAGAACTTAGCTGTGTTGACCGTTTATCATTATATTTTTTCTAGGTTTTATTGTTGTGGCATCGTCTTTCAAAACAAGACCTGACATCCTAACAAACTTAATAAAAGCCAAACACTTGTTTCAACTCAACAAAGAAAGAAGAGATATCTCTGCTCCATAAGGCTAAAAGGAATGAAAACGCTTATGATCCACTAGATCTTCAACACAGATATGAATCAAGAGTCTTCGGGGCTCTGTGTGGCGAGGAAATAACACAAAGGTTTCACATCACGTGGTTTTGTTTTTAGGGTGATTTTTTTTTTTTCTGGTGTAATCCACAGTCTTTTAGTCAATAAATATCTTCATGGTTGAGCTTTGTAGTCCATAGGAATAAAACTATAATACAAAGAGAGATTTGGTGGGCAGTAGAGTTCAGAGACAGCTACTGTTGATGCTGGATCTAAAGTCAGGAATCTTTTTGGATACGTATTCTTATATGATGCTCGCCGGTCCTTTTCCTCCATTCGTTCAGTGGAATGTCCGTGATTATTGTCCTTGCCGGTCCCTGTCTCCACCCATCCTCCAAAAACACATGATATCCAAATGTCCTGTGCTGTTGGTCAAATAAACAAACGTCTGGTACCAAACAAGGCTATCCTCCGAACAGACGACTATCGTGTGACCTAGAAGGAGAAAAGAAGAAAAGAAAAGAGGTAGAAATTAGAAGATTGTGTCATGAATGGATGCTGTGGGTAAAGAACAAATTCACTCAAATAGTGTGAGTAACATTCATTCAACACCATTGCTTTCTGACATGAGATACGGCAGAAATAACTGTGAAAGGAGTGGAATTATTAAAGCAACGTATTACTGTTAAGCCTTCTTAAATAGCAATGTAGCAACAACAAAAGAAGGACTGCTTAAATATGTCTCAAATAGAAGAATCCAGTCTGCAAGAATTATGGTTTTGTCAATATGAACACATCTTTATATATTTTTCTAAAATACTTCTCTGTTCCATCAACAATCTAAGATTATGCTTCATTTTGTTCAAATAGGGGCTGCATTCTTAGTTTTTTTTAAGATGCAAGGAATGTTATGCTCTAGATTAATTGATCAATAATAGTTTATAATCACATGTTCCTTGAGCCAAAATGTAAATTCAGTGACCAACGGTGAAAACCCTAAAGGTATTCAGCTGACAAATAAGAAAACAAGCATATATTTACATTTGACAATTCATCGATAGAAAATGTATTTATGGCATTCTGGTGTAAAAATATGCTAAACCACACCATGTTAGAATGCTTACTAGAAAAACCAAGATTGTAAACACAACTAACAAAACATACTAAAAATCAGGAACTGTATATTGTCTTTCTGAGGTTTGCCTCTAAATCAAATAACCGCTGACTCATGTTTCTGTCTGTGGACTAATAATTGATAACGAGGGGTTACGTATGGTAACCCTTGTTATATAAACACAGGCGGAGCCCTTTACTGGACTCTATGGGTACTCCCCTCGATCCTATCATGCAAGCATTCAGACTTTCTAGATGTAGCCGGCCCCTGGGCGGGCCTACCTGAATGTGCGCGTATCTCACCGCATAAAGGAGGCCTCGCCTCCTTACTGTCATCCTTTACTTCTCTTCAGCAAGCAGCTTAGGACAGACAGGCCCCCTGAGTAGAGGGCTCCGCCTGTGTTTATACAACAAGGGTTACCATACGTAACCCCTCGTTATATCTCTCACAGGAGCCCCGATGTATACACGCGCTGTCGTCCCACAACAACACTGTTCCATCTCACTGTTTCTGAGCAGCTTTCTGGTTAGCAGCCGCTGCGCCTCACTCACCTCTCCCTCTGTCATAACCATGGAGAGAAAAGAGGCTGCGGCTGACAGAGCATACCCTGACGCGCTTACCCCGCGGAGGTGTGCTATGACGTGGAGGACTCCCCCCTCCTGCCCTAAAGCAGGGGAAAAAGAGTCCTCCAGCCCCTATGGGCCCATGTGCGCGTCACATGCCCGGGGGAAAACGTAAGCGCATTACGCCCGGGAAGGGGGTCAGATGCGCACTGACCCACAGCTCCCCTTCCCTCCTCACCAGTTCTGCGTTGCCCCGGCAAGCACAGACGATGAAAAGGAGCCAGACATGTCCAAGAGATAAAACTTTATGAAGGGGCCTGGCGTTGACCAATATGCCGCCGGTGGCATTATGTCTGTTGTGACGATTTGAACTCACAACAGGAAAGGAGTGAAACAGAGAGGAATTGAAATTAAACGATATTTAGAACAGTAGGAAGGAGCCTCTCACCAACTGCTTGAAAGTCTCTGCGACATATAAGCAACTGTCGTTAAATTTGTCGCCATGTTTCTGAAGCAGGACAGATTTATCAGTACCCTTTTTCTCAATCACACTGCTAAGATAAAATCTTTTGACAGGTCAGGTATGCCTAAGGCAGGAGCAGGAAGTAACGCTTCCTTCAGTTTTCAAACGATCAGTAGCGTCAGAATCCAAGTCACAGAGTCGTTTGCATCAGTGTCGTCGCATGCGCAATGTCATGGACAATGGTTGAGATAACTTTGCGTAATCTACAAATCCATTGTCGGACATAGCCTTGCATCCAAAAAAGATAGTCACTTGGCTTTTTTGTCAGTGGGTTTAGGTGTTGGAAAATACCTACCGCTTTTAATTCTGTCTTTGCCCAATTGTTCGTCTGTTTGAGATAATCTCATTGTCCTATATTAGTTGCACTTGTTTTTTCACCAATTGGGAGTTTTGTTAGGGGACGCTTTGTGCCCTGTGAAGCCAAATAATGTAAAACGCAATTTGTCGTGACAGTACACAATTCTCCTCAGATGTTGAGCATACCAAACAATCCATCAATGTACTGAATTAAGGTACTGTTCTAGGAAACATAAAACCAGCCAAATTCTCTTGCAAGGGAAAGCTTGAATATACTGTCAGCGATTCTGAATAGGCCCTATGGACATCGAGATCCACTTGTACTTTTTTGTTTTTGAATGTAATGACAAACCAATTTTAGAGATTCAGGATCAACTGAACACTGAAATGCATTAGCCAAATCTATCACAGGTGAACCAATCTGTATTGCCAGGATACTGAAGATAAGGATTGTTGCTGGTTAGGTACAACAGGTGGCTCGAGCAAATACAGCTTCATTTAACAGCACGCAAATCATGAAACAGGGTCGCCAAGTTTCATCATCAGCCTTTTTTACTGGGAAAAGTGGAGTATTACATGAGATGTTGGCGCTGGGGGGAACAATTATTCCATCTTTCTAGGAGTTGGCTCAGTAATGGAGACCATG
>NW_011342671.1:349533-368417 GCF_000735185.1 Notothenia coriiceps | reverse complement strand
CCGAGGTATCATCCGCTGCTGGGGGTGAACAGCCACGTAGCTCACGGACCCAAGGTGGTGCGGCACGCCGGTTGGACCACGAACGGTCCACGAAGTCAGCGGACTCCTCTCTCCGGTCGAAGTTGGTTACAACGGCGACCGAGGTGGGAGTCAGAGAGACCTTCCCTTCTCGCGACGAGGAGAGGGGCGCTCCAATGGTGAGTCCATTTTCTACGTTGTCTTATATTTGTATCCGTCTCTCTTCACTCAGTTGTATCTCACTGCCTTGCTGAAGAGAAAGGGATGACAGTAAGGAGGCGAGGCCTCCTTTTATGCGGTGAGATGCGCGCACATTCAGGTAGAACCGCCCAGGGGCCGGCTACGTCTAGAAAGTCTCAGTGGATGAATGCTTGCATGACAGGATCGAGGGGAGTACCCATAGAGTCCAGTAGAGGGCGGAGCCTGTGAGAGATATAACTAATAATTTCAGCTCAATTTATATATGTCACTCAACCAAACAAGCTCTTGGGTGCTGCACTCTTCTGAAACAGCCCATCTGTCTAAATTGTGAAAGGTTCAAGCTGTGAGTATATTCCCAGCTGGTATGTTTAAAATTCAAAGATCTGTAACGTAATGAGAAGAGAGTCAGCAGCTAGGTGTCAGACGTAATGCAAAGAACATCATGCTCAATGGTTATCATGCAAACAGTGGAAATATTATTATTAATGATTGCCTACTGCTGGCATAAGCATTCACACACGTTTTTATGAATATTAATCCCAGAGATTGAAGGATGTAGTTTGTACGACTCACTTCAAGCACAGCTCTAAAAATACTCTGGGAGGTGGATTCTGTTCCTTGTTGCCCTTTAAAAAGTAGAACACAAGTAACTTTTTGACTTGCCCTCTGATGAAGGAAGCACTATAAAACCAACGCAGTAAGCACGCGCACACTTCATGCAAGTCTTTCTGTGTGAATATTTTCACATTACTATCATTTAATTAGCAGTTAGCGGGGGGTCACCAGTGGAACCAGCAGGGGCTTATTACACACAACCAGTCTTCCAAGAAAAACAATTCTTATATTTGAGGAGGAGAGATTTTTCTGCTGCTTAGAGCTGCAGCTGTAGACACAGTGCTTGCTGTTTTGGGAGACGCAAATTAATTTACACTTCCGAGTGACAGTTCTCAGGAATCATGATGTGAGAGAGCATATGAAATTCATATTGTGTTGCTTTGGCTACAGCAGCAGCAGCAGGCTGTAGACAAACATTCATGCATTAAGTAAAAGCGTGTTATATGGTCCCAACATAATCCGATGCCAATGTTTTTAGAGATGGCCTCCAGCATATTTCTGCTGGCAAAAATACTTTGGATCTGCTGCAGAGGCGTTATTATCAACCCATAAAAGCATTTTACAAGCACTGTTATGTTGAGTATTGTTGTAATGACAGTTTTTATGTACACAGTTTATATTTTACATAAGTTCACAGCTCTTTCTCATTATATATAAAACATAAAAAGTAATAAGATACAGGGCCAGCTTAAAAAGAGGAATTTTAAGGGGACCTATTGTGCTCATTTTCAGGGTTATAGCTGTATTTTGTGCTTCTGCTGTGACATGTTTACATGCAAAAGGCTCTTTATTTTCCTCATAGTGCCTGTGCTGCAGCACCTCTTTTCACCCTCTGTCTGAAACCAGAGCCCAGTCTGCTCTGATTGGTTAGCTGGTCGGCTTTGTTGTGATTGGTCAATTGTTTAGAAATGTCCTGCCCCTCTTACGGCCCCTACACACGGCGGCGTGCGTTGACTCTTCAACGCTTCTGTCCATTCACTTTGAATGGGGTGGCGTCACATTTCGCTAAACTGCATTGTGGGAGCAAAGCGTAGCTTCTCTCGCGGTGCTCGCTGCAAAAGTAGAGCAATTTTCTACTTTTGACGCTTCGACAGAGGTGTCAGCCAATCAAATCCCGCTTATGCAAATCTGCCAGTACAAGCGCTAGCCAATCAAACCGCGTGTATGCTGGGAGAGCCAGACCGCAGTTCATTTCCTCATATGCCAAAAAATAGAGGAGAAAATAATCATAGCGGTAGGGAATCACCCGGTGCTTTATGATCAGTCTCTGTTCACCTACCGGGATACAAACCGGAGGAGTCAGGCATGGAGGGAGGTGGCAGAGACAGTGGGTGAAACTGGTAGGTTTTCGCCTGTTTGGGGAGTTTATATCCAGTTTACTTCGTTTGAATGGACAGCTAGCAGGCATAGACAGTATTTAGCCAGCATGGAATGTTGCGTAAAATAGCACCATAGACATTAATGTCATAAATGTTCATCATATAAAGTGTGACATGTAAAACCTTTTATGCAATTGACAGGAGAGATTCATGTGATTGGTTGTTGGTCGCGTTGCTCGCGTAAACTCCCCAAGCTCAAGACACGCCCACCACCAAGCGGCAACGCACGCCGCCGTGTGTAGGGGCCGTTAGACTATCACGTACAATGTGTCGGGGTACTTGCCAATATAAGAATGAATGTAACATAGTGATGTAATTATGTTACGGTAGTAAACCTAGGAGTTCAATCGAGGTGTTTCAGGCAGGGGGGAGTGTTTTGGAGAGAAACTCCATCCAGCGTCAACTTTGGGATTTTAGCCTTTGGAGATCATTTTCCTGCACAAAACCTATATAACAAACTAGAGGAATGGGAAAACCCTAAAAAGCATAATATGGCTTCTTTAACTTCATAAGTGAGAAGTGTCAGGGATTAAAAGTTGTTGGAGTAACTCCAAACAAAAACAATGCATATTGCAGCAGGCACAAAACAAGTGAAGCCAAGTGGAGCATTATGAAAACAATTAGCATGCCGCGGTGTCTTAGTTTGTCACTGTGAGGGTATCGATGGGTAGACATACAAAGGGGAATCAGGGGAACAAACAGCAGCTCCTGCTGCTTTAAGATGAAAGACCACAGTCCAAGCTGTAGGTTCAAAATCCCATTGACAAAAACATCTAAGACCTTACCTTTGATGGAGAGTTACTGAAGCACATGCATGAGTAGCCAGTACTCAATATTATAGCGTCGTTAAAAATGTCTTAATTCTTTGGACTCCTTTGACATTTTATATTTACATTTTAAAGATTTGATGCAGTGCCACATGTGCTAACTACAGGTAAGGTCAGGCTCCTGTGATGTCTTAATGGACTATAAAAAACAAATCAATCATCAATAGAGTGATTTAGCTCCTCTTCTCAGGCTACCAATCGACTAAATGTCTCATGCAGTCCTTCAGCCTTTTAACACCAAAAATCACTTTGTTCACGCAGTGTTTTCTGACTGAAAACACAGGGGTCAACAATCTAGCACACAGCATGGTCAATTACAATGACACTTGTCAGTGATTTTAAATACAAAATTAGACATATTTAAGGGCTGATTAAAACCAACAGCAGTAATTTGGTGCTAAACTTTTGACAAAAGTTTTTTTTTAACAATTAGTTAATTGAGGTTGGATTCAAGAGCCTGTGAGTTCAGCTTCTAAAAGATTTGCAAATATTCCCTCTTGTGTACAGTTATGAATACTTTCTTCACAGTGATTAATAACAACAGGGGAGTCTAAATTCATTGTATTTGATGATGTTTAATAAGTGCATACAAATATTTTGGATAAAGGGTTAAAACACAGATCAGAGTTCAGTCATGGCAGCAGTGCCTTCTGCTTTGTTTCATGTACCAACAGACACAGATGGCAGTGTTTGTGGATGGGAAGCCAGAAGCAGAAGAAGTCAAATAAAATGTTTTGGATTCACCAAGTTTATCTACTGAACTTAGCGATTCAATAGAAATCCTATTGAACTACTGCACCTATGAGCTGTCCTTAATCTGCAGGTCAGTTACAGAAACAGCCAATGAGCTGATCGTGTAATGAGCGACTGCCTTCATTAAACATGCATGCACACAATGATGTGCACATGGATTGAGAATTGCATTTGAGCAAGTCCTTTCCATCTTCCAACAGAAGCGAAGGGAAATCGGCCAAAAACAATTCAACCAAAACACATGTTACAGTTCAATTGCAAATTTCCCCTCTGTAGGACTAATAAAGGTATTCTGAATAACGACATTCCAAGCTTCAAGTCATTATACAACTTGTTTAAGGCTTTTACAAATGTTTTACACACTTGTGGTTCAGTAAGGCCTTTATCCAATGTGTCTACAAAATAAATCCATCCCAGACAGCTATCCATCACAATCCCTCAACACATTCTGAACAAGCATCGCAGCACCTGTCAAGTGGAATGGCTCCGTGGTCCTTCTGATCCCTGATTGATAGTGAGTGAAAAGCAGGAACTGCCAGGGTTATAATTCCTGACATTACCAGCAGGACTATAAAACTAGCTGCTCCCGGACATGCAGAGAAAGAGCGAACAACTGGCCTGCAGGGTGTTGAGACGCCTGATTTATTGATGGGACTTCATCATGAGGTGAAACGACACCATCATTTGTTATCAACAGTGCCACCGCTGGACATCAAAGAAGAAATAATTTATAGTACTATTCAAGGCATGTACTGCATTGGAGGAGTTAGGTTACACCATTATTATGTTTTTACTTTGAGAAAATAACAACTAACAAGCTTGCAGTAATAGAATCACAGAGTATAGTAGTATAAGCTTTTTGTGGCACAACAGATTAGCTTTCCAGATATGTAACATAACAATTTTAAAGATATAAAAATAGGAACAGAGTACTATGGTTAGTTGTTTGATGTCACATTAAATCAAGTATGTTTTAAAAAGAGTTTTTAATATGTTTTCTTAATTGGTGTGCCTTCTCAAATCTTGCTTTTGAAGCTTGCTTAAAGGTGGGGTAGGTAATTCACCTCAGAAACACTTGTTGTTATATTCCATGGAATGCTCTTAACATCCCGATAGCAATGAATACATTAAATGCTTTGATAATAAATACATAAAAAATGTCATCTGTGGAAGCCGTAGTACTGTAAAAAGCACGACCAATCATTTTAGCCGGCCCGGCTAAAGTAACTGGATGGCCTACCTGCCTGTCAGCCTTCCATCTGTGCACAAACTTATCTCGTGCCCTCATTGGTCATGTGCGCGTTTGTGTGTGTTGGAGTAGGGGCTCTGTAAGGAAGTGGCAGATATTTTCCGTCTGTGTATTTTCAAATTCTACCGTGCTCGAGCTGGTTTCTCCAAAATGACATACCCCACCTTTAAGAAGCCAGATAATCTATATAGTCTTGAAAACCTAGAAGCTTGTAATTGATTAGACATAATCTTGAGACTTGTTCTGATAATGTATGATTTAATTGAACCCTGACTTTATATTAAAGAAGGTCAAATGTATCTTTAATGTTCTTATTATGTATAATTGTATAAGAATTTGAAATTGACCAATCAGAATAGAGTATTCTACCAGTATATATTTTTAATAGCTTTATATTTGCTCCTGTTTAACAACTTCCTCCTACTTTCTTGCATGCATCAATGGACAACATTGATACAAATTCTTTGTGTGTGTAATCTTACTCGGCAATAAGAACATTTCTGATCCTTCATCGACAAAAGTTGTACTTTGTCTGGTATTTAAGCCAATATATAGGATTCAAAGTTCAAATGTCAAGTCATTTCGAAAGACCCGGCATACATTTTCGCAAAAAGGAACCGTCCCTTCTTCCTTTTATTACTCGGGGTGATGGTAACTGTGCAGGAAGCTCGGGTACAGAGGGCCCCTCACACAGGCAGACCCTGGCCCTCTGTGGGAGGCAACAGGGCCACGAGCATGGAGTGACCCCCGCTGACTCCCAAATCAAAAAAGAGTTGAGGTTCTGACGGGTTCTACTAGCCACCTGGACCCCTGCTTGTCTTTGCTTCTGTTTCTGCTTTCCCGTGGCTGTGTGAGAGGGCATCAATTATTAACCCGGCTAAAATAAAAAGCTCTGCTTCGTCCAGGCCAGCTGTAGCCATGAATAATGGAGGAGGCAGCTCAACTACAGGCATTTGGTGAGTCAAACACTGAGCTGTGATGGATGGCTAAAGGCCCAATATGTCCCCCCCTCCTCACCCCCATCCACTTCAGGTCCACCACACCCTGACACCCAGAACACAGGTCCAGATAACCTCTATTAATCTCTGAAGTGCCACAGCTTGAGCCCCCCTGGCCTGCCTCAGCACATCCCGACGATTTGGCTTCCTGGAGGGATTTTTGTTTGTTGTTTGTTTATCTTTCTCCTGCCTTTGCTTGCCTTTGTGTTTCTTCTTGCTGGCACTTTTGAAGTGATATGCAAGCCTGTTCTGACTTTTCAAAGGCAGGACCCGACTCGGGCTTGCTCTCTCTTTCATCTGAAACCATGAGGGTGAGATGGAGCCACGTGAGCGGGATGCTCAGGTCCCCACAGGCTGTCTTTTCCAATTTTACCAATGAACTTGTGTACTTTCACACTGATATTTCAGAGGTGATAATTGATTTTCCAATCGCTCAGTTGTCATGTGCTATATTTCTTATTTCTCACCTCAAGCTGAGGAGTCTCACGATAACATTGCTTCTGCATATATTTTACCTTGATAAAAAAATAAATGTTCAGCTGAAAGTTGATCTCAGATTGTATGAATTACTTACTTGTCACTTCGATTATTATTATTCAAGCTGATTAATCTGACAAATGTTCATTCATCCTTCAATTAAGATGTCTGTGAAATTACATAGTAGATCCATGCAGAAACAAGACAAATGCCTGCTGTTGAATACATTAAAGTGACACATCATGTTTATTCATGAATCATTTTGACACTAATATTCTGTAGTTTGGTCCTGTGTTAATACAAGCCCAGATCTCAGCTTGTGATGAAAACACTCAAAATATATATTTATTTGTAAGATTATTAAGGGGAGCATTGCTATCATAGAATGGGCACTAATGTATATTCTTGAGTTCTGATCAATTTAATTGCGCCAGCATTTACACGGTGGGTGGCCTAATACCAAAAGCTTGACAGAACAAGTTCATAAATGTCATCAAGAAAAATTAATTAATTTTAAACAAATGTCTTTAAATTGATATTAACCAGTAGCTAAATGAACAATCTACCAATTCATTATTCACAGGAGAACTGCTTAAAAAGTAGGATACAAGCTAAAAAAACCTGACGGGATGAAGTCTTTAGGCAGACCATGAACAGAAGATTTAGCGTCTGGACGCTAATGCTAAATGCTATCAGAGAATCCTGTGCTTTGTCTGTTTTCTTTCGAACAGCAGACAGACAGCAACTTAAAATAGTAAACTGATGCTCCAGTAGTGCATGAAGAATTATGTGGCTGTATCATGCACAGCATTGGATGTTTTTATCGTGTTTATTTGGGAGCAGCTTCAGCAGAAGATCTTTGTCTGTCCCCCAGTGTTGCCACAGTACTGCTTTGCTCACTTCACAATCTACTTGCCTCTACCAAATTAGCAACTTGAGCAACAATACAATAAAATGTCTATACTTAAGACTCCTACAACAAATCGCGAGATGTAGCTAAATAAAAAGCAGAACCCAACTCACCCCTTTTTAAGTCGATCGCTTCAAGAAATACTTCAGTGAATCTGAGACCCTGTGAGTCACATCTTCTCTGCTGCCTCCTACTCTGCTGCTCTATGCTCCCTTGTTTCTTTCTTTTTCAAACACTTATCCAACCCTCCTCCAATATTCTAGGGTCAGATTTCTTAACAACTTTTATCCGAGGTCATAGCCAGACTTTTTTGCATCATAATTTATAAATATCTACCATCTTCCTCGGAATAGTTTTTTGAATTAAACCCACCTTGGTTGTCTTCACTTTGTTTCCTGTACTGCAACTCCATCCTTTGAGATCCGGCAGCACTTTACATTCCTCCCCATCCATGCAGGGATGCATCTGGCACCACCACTTCTGTGCCACTATGGATGCTGAGAGCAAATTACAAGAAAAACAAAACAGTTTTTAAAAAATGGCGGCAAGGAGGCTATTAACAACACACTGTTGGAAAGTGTAGGAAGAAGCTGTTTAAGCTTGCTTAATGCTGCACTACATTTACCATCTATTAGCTAAATGTGTCTATTTACTATTTAGTGCTGGGTAGGTGTGTGTTCAGAAGCCAGACCATTTAAGTACTCTTCAAAACCTAGCTTGCAATTCACTTGGACATAACCTTGAGACTTGTACTGATAATTGTATTTAAACACTGACTTCATATTCAAATTCAAATGTATCTAATCGTATAAGTTATTTAAAGTTAGGCATAATGTGCAACGAGCTGGTCAGTAAAAAAAAAAGCACAAAGTCCTTCATTCCTCCTTAACAGCAGTCTCTTAGCAAGAATTAACAACCTCTGAAATGTCCAAATTGACTAATCAGAATAGAGAATTCCACTAAACTGAGTAATAAGAAGTTTTATTTTACATTTCCTCCTGTTTTCCAACTTCCTCTGACTGTTGTTAGGTATTCACCACTGTACAAGATGGCAATCCCTTGAATGTGTAAATAACAATAATGATTCTGATCTTTAATCAACAAGAAAGAAAACCTTTTTTGTTTTTTTAAATGGCGGCAAGGAGGCAATTATCAACACGCTGTTTGAAAGTGTAGGAAGGTTCTGCTGGTAGGAGCAACAAGAGGTGCCTGTGGTTTCTACAGCATACACATCACAGGGATTGAAGTCTTTTGATCTCGGAGGAGGTACGTCAGCCCTGCCCTGGTATGTTTTCAGGTCTGAATGACGGGTTGTGGGTCAATGTCAAGCTGATGAGTGTTCTGTGCAGGAGCGTACAGTGTGAGCAGGGTGAATGTTAGTATGTAGGAGGGGTATTAAAGAGTGCAGCAAAGGTTGGCTTTTCAAGGTCTAAAGTTGCTCCAAGGAGTCCTTAGGGGTGAAGCATCATCCTCAGACATTTCATAAGTGAAACGAGAACTGTCGTAACGGAGGATGCCCCTGTCTGAGCCATTAAAGTGAAAAGGGGAGATAGGGATCGATTCACCTGTAACTGAGGCCACTTTTGACATGATATCAAATGACCTGGCCTTCTGTCTACTCTAGCTGAACACACATGGCGTCGACTCCACACAAAAGGGTCAGTGAATAAACTGGTGGGAGATAGGATTTTTGGAGATTATAAAAGCTTCCAGACACAGGAACAGGGTCACAGAAATCTCAACACTGTATCTTTTTCTCCTTCCCTACAATAAACCTCTTTTCCAAGATAATCAGGGAAATAAGCACCAGAGGCACAGTGACAGGTGTGACAGATTCTGTACCTGTGTCGCATTTCTACCAGAATCAGAAGTCAGTCATTACAGAAACTATAATGAGGATCCTGGCATACCGTCTACACAGGATGGAGCCGCTCTTGTTGTTCCCGCCACCTGTCCAGGGAAGCAGGAGCACTTGACAGTCTGGGATCTCTCCTCGATCTTGTTCTTGTTGCAGCATCGGTGTGCCGCAATCACCTCACAGGTTCCCGCTTTCACATGAACTGGAAGCACAAACACACACAGGGTTAAGAATGCGATTACTGCGGCAGTAACTCCATATTGTGACAAAGGCATTGACAACAAATGTCAGGGTTATAATGATATGTTATGTGTGTGTATGTGTCTTTTTATGTGTTTAATGTACACAATGGGTACATGTTTTTGCTTGATTAAGCTTGTGTTATTTTAAATCCCATGAAAAGAAAAAGCCTGTTCTCTTTCTGACTTCACTGTCTATGTCACTTAACTGCAAGTCTTTGTGTTTCTAACGATATATCTTGTGGGATTAATTTATCTTTAAGGTGAGGTTATTTCTGACAGAGATGAGCACTGCAGTTTTGATAAAAACAGAAGCAAAAACTCAATTTGTTGGGGACTTTTTTTATATGCGGATTATTACGCATTATTTGATATTAAGATAACCGAAATACAAACAGTGCTCAGACTCATCACACTGAAGGAACATGTGTGTCTAGTGTTTTCAATAGTTTTGTACAACAATGGACATCTATGTCACAGTGGATTAAGAAATGAAATACCTTTTTGACATTCCATTCGAAGACAACTTCATATACCCATTTTGAGCATGTTTTTATATGAAATCAAGACCTTAAAGACTGGTGCAAAGAAGAAGATTCAGTGTCTTGAAGAAGATTGACACCCTTCTCTAAATGTGAAACTACTGTTAGCTTAGCTTAGCACTAAGACTGTGGACACAGGGGGCACAGTCTGGCTGAGGGTATTTGAGCAGTGTTAAGCACAGTCTTGTTTCAAACCTCTGAACACAGTGGCTACTTGAAATCCAGATCACCCCCCCGGTGGAGGAGCCTGACTTTGAACCCCATGCAGCCCCACCTGTCCACATACCCTTGAATAACATACTTAATCCACTGACCTTGCACCCCCACCAGAGGATTAAAAGAGAGAATTTCTCCATTAGGATTACACTAATGTGGTAATACAACATAAAAAACTTGAAAATGACTTGATTACATAACTAAACTGCTTATGTACGTGAAAGAACATTACAATATCAATTACAAGGACACATATTCATTGCTATTAAGTTAGATCAAACATCAATACTGCCCTCTATTTTATATTCATTAGTTTCTACATAGACTCATCACTATTCTGAGCACGTTTGAGTATTTACACGTGAGAAGCAGGATTAGAAGGGTGAAATAAATAAATAAAAAAGCATTTGAAAAGTTTTTGACATTCCTTTCAGATAAGCCTTAATTATGCCTGTAAAGATTTTCAATTTGGGACTTGACTTGAGAATAGATTGCAGTGCGCTTCCATCTTCCCATTAGCTAGCAATCCTGAAATCTCATCCACAACATTAAAAACATTTTGCTTCCAATCAATAAGGTGCTATTCACATTCCCACAAAAGGCAAGACAACAATTGCCGATTGAGTGATTTTCACCGAGCAGAAACGTACTGATGCGCAGCACGCGGGTCAGGCTCCGTGCCCTTGATGTGATTATCTTTAAGCCACCAGCACGCCCCCGATCAAAGTTAATTTAAAAAGTTGGGATAACTCAGATAGAATATTCAAACTTTGTTTAAGAGATAGATGTGCGTGGACAATAGGCAATCACAAGAGGTTCAACAGGTGAAGATAATTATTGTTACCTGATAATACGGTAGAATAAATAACATGTTAGCTGTAAGAAAGTGCTCAAAATGTTAACTGGCCGGCATTACAAATCATAAATGAAGACAGCAATGAAATTAGATTTCTCTTTTTCTCCACTGATGTAATTGAGTTACTGTCAGAGGTGGCAAAAGTAAACTCATCATTTACTCAAGTAGAAGTACAGACACTCCTGTTTGAAAATACTCTGGTACTGTAAAAGCACTTACTAAACTTCTTAACTCAAGTAAAAGCAAACAAGTATGGGCTTCAAAATGTACTTAAGTAAGAAATACCCATAACTACCAACTGTTTTAAAGAATGACTGACCTCACTTTATATTAATAGAACAATAATGTCATTGTTAGCTATTGAATGTTTCGATGCTGAACAACGGCAAAATTACAACGTTTTCATTGGTCCTTCTTCTTTAGAGAAGACCAGGAAATGATGGATACATGGATCGTGTTAAAATCAACAGGCACGCAATGACTCTAAATAATGTAGTGGAGTAAAGGACTGATACCAGAAAAATGTAGTTAAGTACATTAACAAAGTATTTGTACTCCACTACTTCCCACCTCGGGTTGCTGTCAGAAATAACTGAAAGCCTTTAAAATGTTCTTGCAAAATGTTTCGCTTCGTTAGATGTAGCATTGCTGTATTTACCACCACTCTGCTGTGTTGTGAAAAGGAGGAGAGACTATGAGCTGGGTCTGGCCTGGGACTCTGGACTCATTAAGGTGCAGGAAGCGGCGGCTTGGGTTGCCCGTGTGTAGAGAGCAGCTGATTAAAACCGGAGCTGCTGGCGGAGGTCGCTGACTCTGAGGCTGGACCCAATACCACCATGCAGGGTGGACAGAATGAGGGTTCAGAGGGCAGGGCGCCCTGGACCGCACAAGCTGGTAACAATCCATATGAGAAGAAACAACCATGAACTGTCCGACTGCTGTTCGTACAATAAACGGAGTGTCTGCGCTGCGAGACAATGGAGCGGGGAAAGTGTATTAAAACATTGGGAAAGGAAATACACTGAAATAATAAAAGAGGGAAAAGGTAGACAAAGATGTGGAATATTTGGGCGGAAAAAAACAATGGAGAGAATAACTCATCCTAAAAGGAAAGGTTTGTCATTTTGCAAACACGTAATGACAAGGTTCTATTCCATTGAGGAAGATAGTTATTTTAGCTTAGCATAACTCACTGTAATTACAAAATGTGTTTATGATTAGGGGTTCTAAAGAAAACTAGGCTAGTTTCAAGTCTATGTATATCCCAAAATTGTCATCATTGTCAATTGTCAATAATTTATTTCACATAGATTCAAAAGATGTAGCGATGAAGGCTCCTAATATTGTATTTAATTTGCTATACCTTTCATGTTATATTTTTTTGTTTGTTTACATTCATGTTTTCATTATAATTACACTTTTTCCTTTTTTGATTTTGCAATTCGTATTTCAAAAGGGGTTGACTTCTGGATGTTACTTTGCTTGAAAAAAAAAAATAAGAACAAAATGAAAAGGAATATTTTGTTTTCAACACTTCAGTGACAGCAACATTCTTTTATGAAATATTGAACATTCATTTATTATTAAGAAAACCCTCTGGGCATATTTCAAACAACCAGATGTGTATATTACTGCTATTTTTGTCTTGTACCGTCAGTCAAACATTGATGTGTGCAAACATACCAGAGCTGCAGATAGGCAGGTATGTTTTGCTCAAGGACACTTTGACGGTGGTTCTGCTTCTCTGGTTTTTAAAACGGTCCGTCTAACCACCAGGGTGACCCTGTCTTCACATTACAAACTAAACTCTTTATGTGGGACCAACTGAGTGTGAGCGTCGTGAGGTCAAACATACATGTACTGCAGGACATGGACTCCCTGTTTTTCTCCTCCATGTGATGTTTGTGTGTTGTGGTGTGTGTGTTAAACTTTCACAACACCTGTGATCAATACATTTCTATTATAGCACTTAGGGCTGTCATCAGTTAGAATCACCAGGTACCGACGTCAGCGCCACGGAGAGACAAAGAAAGGTGAAAGGACAGAGAGCACTAATGAGAGCTGGCATGAGGCCCAACCCTGCAGCCGATCAATAGCACTCTGAAGCCAAGCACTCTGCATTACAATCATATGCATCGATCGCTGATTGATAAATAGCAATACGTATCCAGAACCTGCTCATAGCTGGAGAAAAAGAAGGAGAATCCCCTTGTTCTGCCCTTTTCATCAAACAATAAAAACAACATGTTTGACATAAAATACTAATATCTGTTTCAAGTCCAGAACATGCATTAAAAGATGGCTCTCAACATTGAAATTGAACAAGTAGCAGGTTTTTTGTGAGAGTAAATGCAAAGCATGGTGAGTCAAGTTACCATGATAACTTCTCAGAGTTTTAAAGTGAAACTTGGAGTATTACATTTTCCAAACAAGGCAACAATACATGAACACATGCATGTCATCAAAGGGGCTGAAGTAGCTTTGTTTAACAATCGTATACATGATCAAATTATTTTAAACAAAAAATCTCCTTTTTCATGCAAAGGTGTTACCACAAACCAAAACGTTACCTAAACTCGACGTGGTTGATTGAATGAAACTGGTTACTCTCTGACAAGCTGTCTGTTATCTAATCTATAAAACTACTATGTGTCAACCACACGTACACGGCACTGTGCTTTAGTTCGAAAAAGTGTGGCACATCTGAACCAGAAATACAAACCTGTCATTACTTTTATGAGGAAACAAGGCGTTTATAAATAAGACTTTGCAATGTGTGAATCCTCTGACACAAAAAAGGAAGAGTTGACGGATGCACTCTCTTTTTGATTAGCTTTTTTTATCCTGCCACATTGACTGCTGAAATTAGTAAAAGAGAACAGTTTCCTTTGACTTTATTAAATATATATACTGTATATATAGTTATTTATTCACATATGACGTCCTTGCATTTTATTCTCATAAACATGTTTTTAAGTCCCAAATGTCTAAGAATTCATCAGAGATTTTGATTTATCTGTTCAAATAGCTACAGTATCTGTCAAAGAGATATGAATGGATCACATAAATATGAAAAAAATAAATAATATTATCAATGGTCGCAGATCCAAGGACAAACTGACACAAAATATGTATTTTTAATGTATTAACAGAGTTTTTAAGCTGACTTCTAGAAAATCTGCTGCTATATACAGTAGGCCACATTTACATTAAAAGTAGGATGTAATTTGTCCTTTAGCTCAAAATAAATCCGGTCCCAGCTCAAAAAGCCCTCCAGAAATCCCTCTGGAGAATGAATCTTATGGTGCAAAGCTGGACATTAATTTCTGTTCTGAAACTCCTTACCATTCACTGAGTAAAGTGCTCTCCTGCTTTCTTCCTAAAATAACATCTAAGCCACAGTCTGCCTTCAGTTTCTGCAGCAATCAAGCAATTGATGTAACATGCAGGGAGACGGCGTCCAGAACAACACACTGTTCTCACTGTCAGCCGCGTGACCCCCCATATCATCCTCACCTGCCCAATGGAGTGTGAGAAACAGGGATGGAGGCACAACAGGGAAACATGAGAAACCGAAGCACAGCGTTGATTTGATTCCTGACAGCAAGACATCTCTTATCGCAACCAACCAGAATCGGAAGTAAACCATGTGTAAAATATAATGCACAGGAGGTTTCATGTGTGATTGTGACACGGGAGGTATTCTGTTAAAAACACTATCATTAAGTCCTAGCAAGAATCTGTCAATAGGGTAAAAGGATGTATGAATTCTTTGAAGAGTAATTTTGGTGCAACAATTTTGTTCGCGTTGTAACAAAATTGGCAAAAAAAAATTACATTTCTGAAACAGCGTAAGACTGAGATATATAATCTGCTACCATTGGTAGAAAAATTCAGTTTTTAAATATATATGTAAAGGTTCAATGTGAGACTGAATGTTTTCGAAAAATGGATTGGAAAACACCGCAGCAAACTGCAAGCAAGAAAAACACGCCTTTAAAAAGTTTCACATCACTAAGAATTCATTGAAATTGACATCCATTACTTCTCAGAGTTAGTGTTATATACGCAAACTTCCCTGTTGCTGGGGTGCCGCTAGAATTAAATATAAATAATTTAAAGTAGTGATAAAGCCAGACAGTATCACACATTCTTAACAGGTACAACTTGATCAAAACACAATCAACACTTGATTGCTAGAGGTGTGTCTCCGCACAGTACGTTTGAAATGTGACTACACAGTTAATTGGGCTGGAATATATGTTGGATAAAAAGAAGCAAAAATATACAGTTGCAAGGATCCAACACAATCAGTGTTGGTGTGAAAAGGAAAATGTACATTATGTAGACTTATGACCATGAAGACGATGCCAGAAACCAGTAGAACATTTATTCTAAGCTAAGATAGCTAGCTCCTTGCTTGATATTTAACACACAGACATGAACAGTAGTATCGTGTTTCCCATGTTCTGTGTCTATCTCTATTGCCACTATTCAAGATGTAAAAAGAAAACAAAAGATTAATTGAAAAAATGAATTTTGGCCAATTACCAATTCCCATTCTTAAAATTCTGAAATATCCGGTATGATAATTATATTTAAAGAATTTCAGTTTAGCATTGTGGTTATGTTTCAGAGCCTAACAACCTCATGAATGATTTTCATATTACACCAGTGATTTATTGTGTTATGTTTTATGATCTACAATGTTATCTGTATGTGCACTAAGGCTGTCACAATATCAGATTTTCACTACACGATCATCTTGGTCAAAATATTTTCAATTAATTACAAATATAACTTTGTTTGTTCTAATTTTATTTTATGGAAGATCAATTACACTCATGTATGTAGTAGGGGTGTAACGGTTCACAGAATTCACGGTTCGGTATGTACCTCGGTTTGGGGGAAACGGTTCGGTACGGGTTCGGTACAACAAGAAAAAGCTAAAAAAATGTATAATTCCAGGTTTGTTTTTTATTTATTTTGAACAGTAGTGCAAGTTTCAGTTTAAAAATAAGGAACTTTAACATTTTGAATAATTAACTGTATTACACAGTTAAAAACAAACCACAAACAGTACCGCACACAATCAGATGGCCATATTATCTATAATGGCTGATGCCAAACAAAAAGGTTTCATCAAGCTGTAAAACTAAAAAGAATGTCTTGAAAATATTACATCATAAATAATAAGAAAGTGTTTCAGAGCGCATAGCCGTTGAAAAACATATGCCAAAAGCTTCTGTTATTTATTTTGGTCTCACGGCTTTCATGTCTATTGGCTTCTTAAAAACAGCGGGGATAAGCTGCTGAACTGCTGTTGTCTTTTAGCGGGCTCCGGTGATTGGCAAATCTGGGTGATGCCTTCTGATATGATTTAGCATGTTTGGGGTGTGTTCCCATTAGCATACCACACTGCTGTCGAACAACGCCGACACACCGTCATCGTCCGATCCACCACTCGCACTTCATCGTTATTGTAGCCCACAGGGAACCCGAAATGTTCCCACACAGCTGATTTAAAGTGGACCTATCATGCTATATTTGAATAATATAGTGTATGACCATACTTATATAAGGCATATTTATACTTTTTATTTTTCAAAATACCAAACAGATCATGCATGGGCGGATTCTGTGAGAACAGCACCATCTACAGGCCTGGCATATGTACTACAGCGTATCCAGCGCTTTCGAACGGCAATGTCCGTGGCTGTCTCCTCCTGATTGGTGGAGTTGGCACAATAGCCGTAGCGCCACTTCTGTGACGTCATAAAAGTGTTCAAATCTGGATCAGTCTGTATCAGATCCGTTGCAGGGGCCCCTTTTTTAAGAGATTCTGGTTATGGAGGAAAATAGATGAGGTTGTGTTTCTGACACTTGGTGAGATTCCGACTGGAAACGCGGGTACATATATTCCATGTATAAAGATGTACAAAAGTGCATTTGCATTGATAGGTCACCTTAAAAGATGCAGGTGATTTCTAGCCATGGATGTATAATAAGAAGTGGGATACAGCGTGGAGGCGCGGGCTCGATTCATTCTATGAGAGTGCAATTAGCTCGCATGATGATAAAATGGCCCAACTTTTGAGAGATAGCAAAACGTCACCAGATTACCCGGCATGCCTGAGGAGAGTACCCGTACTGTGCGCTCGACTTTAACCCAAAATGGGCTCGTTCACATCCAAGCACGGTCAATTTGGCGTACAGTAACAGACCCACGTTCATGGACAGTATGGTAAGTTAGTTTAGTTATTATGATGGATTTGGCAGATCCAGAGTGATCACATCGCTTTTTGGAAGCCAGGAATAGTGTTGAAAAGTGCTTGAAACATCGCAAAATGTTGTAAATAGGAGAGAAGTTTAACCCCAGAGAGGCTCTGCGCTGCAGATGGCTCTTCCACCCGACTGGAAGCCAGAGGCAGGCGCTTCCAGCACATTTAGACCCAGGAAAGCAGCTTGGATCATTTAACGAGCGACATTAGCAGCTAGCGGCATAGCTAGTAATTATGCTAATGTGCACATCAACTTATGTACTTATATAACGTCTGAAATATCCCGTATCTGCGCACTACTAGCGAAATGCGCAACTTTAACCAAAATTGCTCGGTTACATCAAGCACGTCATTTGCGTTACACAGTAACAGCACCGCACGTTCATGACAGCATGGTAATGGATTGTTTCTATGATGGATTTGATATTAACGAGGCCGGCAGCCTAGCAGCTTAGGGCTACGCTAAGTAATTATGCTAATGTCGCACTAAAGTCGTTATGATACCATTACTCATTACGACTGATAACAGACGATCTAGTGATATCCAAGCAACATGAGCTACATTTAGCACATGACATATTTATTTGCACTGTACTATATATATAATACTATACACGTGCATAAGGCTTCTTAGTAGCAATAAGAGCTACAGGGACGTTTAATTCTAACGTCGGTAATATTAACTTTATTTTAAACAACATTTTACGTACAAGAATGTAATATACAGCCCATGTCAGTATAATATTTACTTTAATGATTGAATTACAGCAAACATGTGCAATACTCCATTATTACAGTCTCCAGTGGGATGGCAGAAAGACAATATGGGTCCGTTCTTATTGTGCATCCGATGGGTAAAGATAAACGCATGTTTAGTTGCTGAACACGATAACGTATGAACGTGACCAGGGGGGCGATCCGTGGGCTTGGACTGCAGGCGTTGATAATGCAGAGGGATAATAACTCTCAGCAATAACTGTTATTAGTCACATTTTTAAAACTTGAGGGAACGAATTATCTTAATAAGGGCTATACAAGTGTTCAATACTGGGTAGTTATATTTGTTTAAAAAACAATCCTATCCAACGATTTACAGACCACTCTTTCCCCATGTAAGTCAATGGAAAAGGTGATTTCCTGGCCTGGCAACCAAACGGATAGTGTCACTACCGCTCGTTTGGCACAGCACGAAATATTTACATTCTGCTTTTTTTATGAGTCCGGCGCACTCCGGGTGGGGCGTGTTCGGTAGCTGTCGAGTGCACGGCGGCTGCACCGATAACCAGTGGCACACAGGAATAAGTGACCTGAATAAGTGTGCAAAAATATTTAAGTTGTATTCTTCGGTCCGCTGAACGATACCGCCGGCCAGAGAGCGTGCGTTCCCCGGTTACCTGCAGAAGGAAGCCGATGCATCGTACTAGCAGCCCCGCTCTCTTTAACTCCAGTGACTTTCGCCGCTTTC